>NW_022681472.1:1162501-1415008 GCF_009764315.1 Trachypithecus francoisi | reverse complement strand
AGGAATAGCACATGCACTCAAAGACCCCATCCAAAGGTCACCAACATCAAAGACCAATGGTAGATAAATCTACAAAGATATGGAGAAACCAGCACAAAAATCCTGAAAATTCAAAAACCCAGAATACCTCTTCTCCTCCAAAGGATCATAACTCCTCCTCAGCAAGGGAATAAAACTGGATGGATGATGAGTTTGACAAATGGACAGAAGTAGGCTTCAGAAAGTGGGTGTTAACAAACTTCTCCAAGCTAAAGGAGCATGTTCTAATCCAACGCAAGGAATAAGAACCTTGAAAAAAGTTAGACGAATTACTAACTGCAATAACCAGTGTAGAGAAGAACATAAATGACCTGATGGAGCTGAAAAACACAGCACAAGAACTTTGTGAAGCATACAGAAGTACCAATAGATGAATCAATCAAGCAGAACAAAGTGATTGAAGATCAACTTAATGAAATAAAGAGAGAAGACAAGATTAGAGAAAAAAGAATAAAAGGGAATGAACAATGCCTCCAAGAAATATTGGACTATGTGAAAAGAACAAATCTACATTCGATTGGTGTACCTGAAAGTGACGAGGAGAATGGAACCAAGTTGGAAAGTACTTTTCAGGAGATTGGATTATCCAGGAGAACTTCCCAACCAAGCAAGACAGGTCACCATTCAAATTCAGGAAGTAGAGAGACTATCACAAAGATACTCCTTGAGAAGAGCCATCCCAAGACACAAAATCGTCAGATTCACCAAGGTTGAAAGGAAGGAAAAAAATGTTAAGGGCAGCCAGAGAGAAAGGTCAGTTTACCCACAAAGGGAAGCCCATTAGACTAATGATGAATCTCTCTGCAGAAACCTTACAAACCAGAAAAGAGTGTGGACCAATATTCAACATTTTTAAAGAAAAGAATTTTCAACCCAGATTTTCATATCCAGCCAAACTAAGCTTCATAAGTGAAGGAGAAATAAAATCCTTTAGAGACAAGCAAATGCTGAAAGATTTTGATACCATGAGATCTGCCTTATGAGAGCTCCTGAATGAAGCACTAAACATGATAAGGGACAACTGGTACCTGCCACTGCAAAAACATGCCAAATTATAAAGACCATCGGTGCTATGAAGAAACTACATCAATTAACAGGCAAAATAACCAGCTAACATCAAAATGACAAGATCAAATTGACACATAACAATATTAACCTTAAATGTAAATGGGCTAAATGCCTCAACTAAAAGACACAGACTGGCAAAATGAATAAAGAGTCAAGACCCATCAGTGTGCTGTATTCAGGAGACCCATCTCATGTGTAGAGACACACATAGGCTCAAAATAAAGGGATGGAGGAAGATCTATCAAGCAAATGGAAAGCGAAAAAAAAAAAAAAAAAAGCAGAGGTTGCAATCCTAGTCTCTGATAAAACAGATTTTAAACCAACAAAGATCAAAAGAGACAAAGAATGCCATTACATAATGGTAAAGAGATCATTTCAACAAGAAGAGCTAACTATCCTAAATATATATCCACCCAATACAGGAGCAGCCAGATTCACAAAGCAAGCCCTTGGAGATCTACAAAGAGACTTAGACTCCCACACAATAATAATGGGAGACTTTAACACCCCAGTGTCAGTATTAGACAGATGAATGAAACAGAAAGTTAAAAAGGATATCCAGGACTTGAACTCAGCTCTGCACCAAGCGGACCCAATAGACATCAACAGAACTCTCCACTCCAAATCAACAGAATATAAGTCATTCTCAGCAGCACATCACACTTATTCTAAAATTGACCACAAAATTGGAAGTAAGGCACTCCTCAGCAAATGTAAAAGAATAGAAATTACAACAAACTGCCTCTCAGACCACAGTGTAATCAAATTAGAACTCAGGATTAAGAAACTCATTAACTGCAAACAGGGACAATTTGACTTCTTCTTTTCCTAACTGAATACCCTTGCTTTCTTTCTCTTGCCTGATTGCCCTAGCCAGAACTTCCAAAACTATGTTGAATAGGAGTGGTGAGAGAGGGCATCCCTGTCTTGTGCCAGTTTTCAAAGGAATGCTTCCAGTTTTTGCCCATTCAGTATGATATTGGCTGTGGGTTTGTCATAAATAGCTCTTATTATTTTGAGGTACGTTCCATCAGTACCGAATTTATTGAGCGTTTTTAGCATAAAGGGCTGTTGAATTTTGTCAAAGGCCTTTTCTGCATCTATTGAGATAATTATGTGGTTCTTGTCTTTGGTTCTGTTATATGCTGGATTATGTTTATTGATTTGTGAATGTTGAACCAGCCTTGCATCCCAGGGATGAAGCCCACTTGATCATGGTGGATAAGCTTTTTGATGTGCTGCTGAATCCGGTTTGCTGGTATTTTGTTGAGGATTTTTGCATCGATGTTCATCAGGGATATTGGTCTAAAATTCTCTTTTTTTGTTGTGTCTCTGCCAGGCTTTGGTATCAGGATGATGTTGGCCTCATAAAATGAGTTAGGGAGGATTCCCTCTTTTTCTATTGATTGGAATAGTTTCAGAAGGAATGGTACCAGCTCCTCCTTGTACCTCTGGTAGAATTCAGCTGTGAATCCATCTGGTCCTGGACTTTTTTGGTGGGTAGGCTATTAATTGTTGCCTCAATTTCAGAGCCTGCTATTGGTCTATTCAGGAATTCACCTTCTTCCTGGTTTAGTCTTGGGAGAGTGTATGTGTCCAGGAAATTATCCATTTCTTCTAGATTTTCTAGTTGATTTGCATAGAGGCATTTATAGTATTCTCTGATGGTTGTTTGTATTTCTGTGGGGTCAGTGGTGATATCCCCTTTATCATTTTTTATTGCGTCTATTTGATTCCTCTCTCTTTTCTTCTTTATTAGTCTTGCTAGCGGTCTGTCAATTTTGTTGATCTTTTCAAAAAACCAACTCCTGGATTCATTGATTTTTTTGGAGGGTTTTTTGTGTCTCTATCTCCTTCAGTTCTGCTCTGATCTTAGTTATTTCTTGCCTTCTGCTAGTTTTTGAGTGTGTTTGCTCTTGCTTCTCCAGTTCTTTTAATTGTGGTGTTAATTGGATCTAGAACTAGATGTACCGTATGACCCAGCCATCCCACTACTGGGTATATACCCAAAGGATTATAAATCATGCTGCTATAAAGACACATGCACACGTATGTTTATTGTGGCACTATTCACAATAGCAAAGACTTGAAATCAACCCAAATGTCCATCTGTGACAGACTGGATTAAGAAAATGTGGCACATATACACCATGGAATATTATGCAGCCATAAAAAAAGATGAGTTTGCGTCCTTTGTAGGGACATGGATGCAGCTGGAAACCATCATTCTTAGCAAACTATCACAAGAACAGAAAACCAAACACCGCATATTCTCATTCATAGGTGGGAACTGAACAATGAGATCACTTGGACTCGGGAAGGGGAACATCACACATCGGGGCCTATCATGGGGAGGGGGGAGGGGGGAGGGATTGCATTGGGAGTTATACCTGATATAAATGATGAATTGATGGGTGCTGACGAGTTGATGGGTGCAGCACACCAACATGGCACAAGTATACATATGTAACAAACCTGCACGTTTTGCACATGTACCCTAGAACTTAAAGTATAATAAAAAAACAAAAGAAACTCATTAAAAACTGTAGAACTACATGGAAACTGAGCAACCTGCTTCTGAATGACTACTGGGTAAATAATGAAATGAAGGCAGAAATAAAGATGTTCTCTGAAACCAATGAGAACAAAGACACACAGTACCAGGATCTCTGGGACACACTTAAAGCATTGTGTAGATGGAAATTTATAGCACTAAATGCCCACAAGAGAAAGCAAGAAAGATCTAAAATAGATACTCTAACATCACAATTTAAAGAATGAGAGAAGCAAGAGCAAAAAAATTCAAAAGCTAGCAGAAGGCAAGAAATAACTAAGAACAGAGCAGAACTGAAGGAGATAGAGACAGAAAATCCCTTCAAAAAATCAATGAATCCAGGAGCTGCTTTTTTGAAAAGATCAACAAAATAGACTGCTAGCAAGGCTGATAAAGAAAAGAGAGAAAAATCAAATAGATGCAATAAAAAATTATAAAGGGGATATCACCACTGATTACACAGAAATACAAGCTACCATCAGAGAATACTATAAACACCTCTATGCAAATAAACTAGACGATCTAAAAGAAATGAATAAATTCCTGGACATATACACCCTCCTAAGACTAAACCAGGAAGAAGCTAAACCTCTGAATAAACCAATAATAGGCTCTGAAATTGAGGCAATAATTATTTGCCTGCCAACCAAAAAAAGTCCGGGACCAGATGTATTCACAGCCAAATTCTACCAAAGGTACAAAGAGGAGCTGGTACCCTTCCCTCTGAAACTATTCCAGACAATAGAAAAAGATAAAATCCTCCCTGACTCGTTTTATGAGGCCAGCATCATCCTGTTATCAAATCCAGGCCGAGGCACAACAAAAAAAAACAGAGAATTTTAGACCAATATCCCTGATGAACATCGATGTGAAAATCCTCAATAAAATACTGGCAAACTGAATCCAGCAGCACCTCAAAAGCTTATCCACCAGGATCAATTCGGCTTCATCCCTGGGATGCAAGGCTAGTTCAACATATGCAAATCAATAAATGTAATCCATCACATAAACAGAACCAATGACAAAAATCACATGATTATCTCAATAGATGTAGAAAAGGCCTTTGAGAAAATTCAACAGTCTTTCATGTTAAAAACTGTCAATAAGCTAGGTATTGATGGGATGTATCTCAATATCAATAAAATGGCCATACTGCCCAAGGTAATTTATAGATTCAATGCCATCCCCATCAAGCTACCAATGACTTTCTTCACAGAACTGGAAAAAACTACCTTAAAGTTCATGTGGAACCAAAAAGAGTCTTCATTGCTGAGACAATAGCAAGCAAAAAGAACAAAGCTGGATGCATCATGCTACCTGACTTCAAACTATACAACAAGGCAACAGTAACCAAAACAGCATGGTACTGGTACCAAAATAGATAAACAGACAATGGAACAGAACAGAAGCCTCAGAAATAACACCACACAGCTACAACCATCTGATCTTTGACAAACCTGGGAGACTTCAACAATCCACTGTCAACATTAGACAGATCAACGAGACAGAAAGTTAACAAGGATATCCAGGAATTGAACTCATCTCTGCACCAAGCGGACCTAACAGACATCTATGGAACTCTCCACCCAAAATCAACAGAATATACATTCTTCTCAGCACCACATAGCACTTATTCCAAAATTGACCACATAATTGGAAGTAAAGCACTCCTCAGCAAATGTAAAAGAACAGAAATTATAACAAACTGTCTCTCAGACCACAGTGCAATCAAACTAGAACTCAGGACTAAGAAACACAATCAAAATCGCACAGCTACCTGGAAACTGAACAACCTGCTCCTGAATGACTACTGGGTACATAACGAAATGAAAGCAGAAATAAAGATGTTCTTTGAAACCAATGAGAACAAAGATACAACATACCAGAATCTCTGGGACACATTTAAAGCAGTGTGTAGAGGGAATTTATAGCACTAAATGCCCACAAGAGAAAGCTGGTAAGATCTAAAATTGACACTCTAACATCACAATTAAAGAAACTAGAGAGGCAAGAGCAAACACATTCAAAAGCTGGCAGAAGGCAAGAAATAACTAAGATCAGAGCAGAACTGAAGGAGATAGAGACACAAAAAACCCTCCAAAAAATCAATGAATCCAGGAGTTGATTTTTTGAAAAGATCAACAAAATTGACAGACCGCTAGCAAGACCAATAAAGAAGAAAAGAGAGAGGAATCAAATAGACGCAATAAAAAATGATAAAGGGGATATCACCACTGACTCCACAGAAATACAAGCAACCATCAGAGAATACTATAAATGTCTCTATGCAAATCAACTAGAAAATCTAGAAGAAATGGATAATTTCCTGGACACTTACACTCTCCCAAGACTAAACCAGGAAGAAGGTGAATTCCTGAATAGACCAATAGCAGGCTCTGAAATTGAGGCAACAATTAATAGCCTACCCACCAAAAAAAGTCCAGGACCAGATGGATTCACAGCTGAATTCTACCAGAGGTACAAGGAGGAGCTGGTACCATTCCTTCTGAAACTATTCCAATCAATAGAAAAAGAGGGAATCCTCCCTAACTCATTTTATGAGGCCAACATCATCCTGATACCAAAGCCTGGCAGAGACACAACAAAAAAAGAGAATTTTAGACCAATATCCCTGATGAACATCGATGCAAAAATCCTCAACAAAATACCGGCAAACGGATTCAGCAGCACATCAAAAAGCTTATCCACCATGATCAAGTGGGCTTCATCCCTGGGATGCAAGGCTGGTTCAACATTCGCAAATCAATAAACGTAATCCAGCATATAAACAGAACCAAAGACAAGAACCACATGATTATCTCAATAGATGAAAAAGCCTTTGACAAAATTCAACAGCCCTTTATGCTAAAAACGCTCAATAAATTCGGTATTGATGGAACGTACCTCAAAATAATAAGAGCTATTTATGACAAACCCACAGCTAATATCATACTGAATGGGCAAAAACTGGAAAAATTCCTTTGAAAACTGGCACAAGACAGGGATGCCCTCTCTCACCACTCCTATTCAACATAGTGTTGGAAGTTCTGGCTAGGGCAATCAGGCAAGAGAAAGAAATCAAGGGTATCCAGTTAGGAAAAGAAGAAGTCAAATTGTCCCTGTTTGCAGATGACATGATTGTATATTTAGAAAACCCCATCGTCTCAGCCCAAAAGCTCCTTAAGCTGATAAGCAACTTCAGCAAAGTCTCAGGATACAAAATAAATGTGCAAAAATCACAAGCATTCTTATACACCAGTAACAGACAAGCAGAGAGCCAAATCAGGAATGAACTTCCATTCACAATTGCTTCAAAGAGAATAAAATACCTAGGAATCCAGCTTACAAGGGATGTAAAGGACCTCTTCAAGGAGAACCACAAACCACTGCTCAGTGAAATAAAAGAGGACACAAACAAATGGAAGATCATACCATGCTCATGGATAGGAAGAATCAATATCGTGAAAATGGCCATACTGCCCAGGTGATTTATAGATTCAATGCCATCCCCGTCAAGCTACCAATGACTTTCTTCACAGAATTGGAAAAAACTGCTTAAAAGATCATATGGAATCAAAAAAGAGCCCGCATTGCAAGACAATCTAAGTCAAAAGGACAAAGCTGGAGGCGTCACTCTACCTGACTTCAAACTATACTACAAGGCTACAGTAACCAAAACAGCATGGTACTGGTACCAAAACAGAGATATAGGCCAATGGAACAGAACAGAGTCCTCAGAAATAATACCACACATCTACAGCCATCTGATCTGTGACAAACCTGAGAGAAACAAGAAATGGGGAAAGGATTCCCTATTTCATAAATGGTGCTGGGAAAACTGGCTAGCCATAAGTACAAAGCTGAAACTGGATCCTTTCCTTACCCCTTATACGAAGATTAATTCAAGATGGATTAGAGACTTAAATGTCAGACCTAATACCATAAAAACCCTAGAAGAAAATCTAGGTAGTACCATTCAGGACATAGGCATGGGCAAGGACTTCATGTCTAAAACACCAAAAGCAATGGCAGCAAAAGCCAAAATTGACAAATGGGATCTCATTAAACTAAAGAGCTTTTGCACAGCTAAAGAAACTACCATCAGCGTGAACAGGAAACCTACAGAATGGGAGAAAAATTTTGCAACCTACTCATCTGACAAAGGGCTAATATCCAGAATCTACAAAGAACTCAAACAAATATACAAGAAAAAAACAAAAACAAACAACCCCATCAAAAGTGGGCAAAGGATATGAACAGACATTTCTCAAAAGAAGACATCCATACAGCCAACAGACCATGAAAAAATGCTCATCATCACTCGCCATCAGAGAAATGCAAATCAAAACCACAATGAGATACCATCTCACACCAGTTAGAATGGCAATCATTAAATAATCAGGAAACAACAGGTGTTGGAGAGGATGTGGAGAAATAGGAACACTTTTACACCGTTGGTGGGATTGTAAACTAGTTCAACCATTATGGAAAACAGTATGGCAATTCCTTAAGGATCTAGAACTAGATGTACCATATGACCCAGCCATCTCACTACTGGGTATATACCCAAAGGATTATAAATATTCTACTACAAAGACACATGCACACGTATGTTTATTGCGGCACTATTCACAATAGCAAAGACTTGGAATCAACCCAAATGTCCATCTGTGACAGACTGGATTAAGAAAATGTGGCACATATACACCATGGAATACTATGCAGCCATCAAAAAGGATGAGTTTGCGTCCTTTGTAGCGACATGGATGCAGCTGGAACCATCATTCTTAGCAAACTATCACAAGAACAGAAAACCAAACACCGCATGTTCTCACTCATAGGTGGGAACTGAACAATGAGATCACTTGGACTCGGGAAGGGGAACATCACACACTGGGGCCTATCATGGGAAGGGGGGAGGAGGGAGGGATTGCATTGGGGAGTTATACATGATATAAATGATGAATTGATGGGTGCTGACGAGTTGATGAGTGCAGCACACCAACATGGCATAAGTATACATATGTAACAAACCTGCACTTTATGCACATGTACCCTAGAACTTAAAGTATAATAAAAAATAAATAAATAAATAAATAATACGGCTTTATACATATAAAAAAATTAATTCAAGATCGATTAAAGATTTAATTGTTATACCTAAAACCATGAAAACCCTAGAAGAAAATCTAGGCAATACCATTCAGGACATAGGCATGGGCAAGGACTTCATGACTAAAACACCAAAAGCAATGACAATAAAAGCCAAAATTGAGAAATGGAATCTAGTTAAACTAAAAAGTTTCTGCACAGCAAAGAAACACACATGCATATACACACACACACACACACACACAAACAAACACAACCATCAGAGTGAACAGGCGACCTACAGAATGGGAGAAATTTTTTGCAATCTACCCATCTGACAAATGGCTAATACCCAGAATCAAAGCACTTAAACAAATTTACAAGAAAAAAAAAGTGGGCAAAGGATGTGAAGAGACTTCTCAAAAGAAGACATTTATGCAGCCAACAGACGCTTGAAAAAATGCTCATCATCACTGGTCATCAGAGAAATGCAAATGAAAACCACAATTAGATACCGTCTCTCACCAGTTAGAATGGTGATCATTAAAAAGTCAGGAAACAACAGATGCTGGAGAGGATGTGGAGAAATAGGAATGCTTTTTACACTGTTGGCAGGAGTGTATACTAGTTCAACCATTGTGGAAGACAGTGTGGCAATTCCTCAAGGATCCAGAACTAGAAATACCATTTGATCTAGTGATCCCATGACTAGGTATATACCCAAAGGAGTATAAATTATGCTACTATAAAGACACAAGCACACATATGTTTATTGTGGCACTATTCACAATAGCAAAGACTTGAAACCAACTCAAATATCTGTAAATAACAGATGGGATTTAGAAAATGTGGTACATATGCACCATGGAATACTATGCAGCCATAAAAAAGGATGAGTTCATGTACTTTGCAGGGACATGGATGAAGCTGAAAACCATCATTCTCAGCAAACTATCATAAGGACAGAAATCCAAACACTGCATGTTCTCATTCATAGGTGGGAATTGAACAATGAGAACACTTGGACACAGGGCGGGGAACATCACACAGTGGGGACTGTTGGGGAGTGGGGGGCTGAGAGAGGGATAGCATTAGGAGAAATACCTAACGTAAATGACGAGTTGATGGGTGCAGCAAACCAACACAGCACATGTACACCTATGTATCAAACCTGCACGTTGTGCACATGTACCCTAAAACTTAAAGTATAATAATAAACAAACAAATAAATGAACCAACAAAAACAAAAGTAAGATTTGATAAATGGGGCCTAATTAAACTAAAGAGCTTCTGCAGAGCAAAAGAAACTATCAACAGAGTAAACAGACAACCTACAGAAAATATCTGCAAACTATGCGTCCAATAAAGGTCTAATATCCAGAATTATAATGAGCTCAAACAAATCAATGAAAAAAAAAATAGTCTCATTCAGAAACAGGCAAATAACATGACAGATACTTTTCAAAAGAAGACATTTCACTTTGGGAGGCCGAGACGGGCGGATCACGAGGTCAGGAGATCGAGACCATCCTGGCTAACACGGTGAAACCCCGTCTCTACTAAAAATTACAAAAAACTAGCCGGGCGAGGTGGCGGGCGCCTGTAGTCCCAGCTACTCAGGAGGCTGAGGCAGGAGAATGGCGGGAACCCAGGAGGCGGAGCTTGCAGTGAGCTGAGATCCCGCCACTGCACTCCAGTCTGGGCGACAGAGCGAGACTCCGTCTCAAAAAAAAAAAAAAAAAAAAAAAAAAGAAGACATTTGTGTGGCCATTGAGCATATGAAAAAATGCTGAACATCACTAATCGTTAGAGAAATGCAAATCAAAACTACAATGAGATACCATCTCACACCAGTAGCAATGGTTATTATTATTATTATTATTATTATTATTATTTTAGACAGAGTCTCTGTCACCCAAGCTGGAGTGCAGTGGTGCTATCTCAGCTCACTGCAACCTCCGCCTCCCAGGTCCAAGCAATTCTCCTCCCTCAGCCTCCTAAGTAACTGGGACTACAGATGTATGCCACCACACTCTGCTAATTTTTGTATTTTTAGCAGAGATGGGGTTTCACTACGTTGGCCAGGTTGGTCTCAAACTCCTGACCTCAAGTGATCTGCCCACCATGGCCTCCCAAAATGCTGGTGGAATAACAGACATGAGCCACCATGCTCAGCCACAATGGCTATTACTAAAAAGCCAAAAAACAACAGATGCTGGTGCGGCTACACAGAAAAGGGAATGCTTATACATCATTGGTGGGAAGGTAAATTTGTTCAGCCACTGTGAAAAGCAGTTTGGTGATTTCTCAAAGAACTTAAGTCAGAATTACCATCTGACCCAGCAATCTCATTATTGGGTATATACCCAAAGGAATATAAATCATTCTACCCTAAAGATATATGCACACCTATGTTCATTGCAGCACTATTCACGATAGCAAAGACATGGAATCAACCTAAATGTCCATTAATGATAGACTGTATAAAGATAATGTGGTACATATATACTATGGAATACTATGCAGCCATAAAAATAATGAAATATGTCCTTTGTAGCAACATGGATCAACATGGATGCAGTTGGAGGCTATTATCCTAAGCAAACTAACAGATGAGAACAGAAAACCAAATATCCCATGTTGTCACTTATAAGTGGAAGTTTAATGTTGAGTACATGTGGATACAAAGAGGGGAACAACAGACACTGGGACCTACTTGAGGGTGGAGGGTGGGAAGAGGGTGAGAATTGAAAAACTACCTGTCAGGTACTATGCCCATTACCTGGGTAGATTAAATAATTTGTACACCAACCATCCTTCCATTGCAACACACAATTTACCTATTTAACAAACCTGTATGTGTACTCCTGAACCCAAAATAAAAGTTTCAAAAACAAAATAAAATAGTTGTGAAACTCTCACAAAAAAATGGGGGTCCCCAAGCACAGCTCAGCATCCCTTTGTGTCCTGATGGGAGGTGTGAAGTGGAGATATGAAATTTCTGGGTTGACTGAGGCTCTTCAGTGAAGCAGAGTGCTGTGAGATTTGGAGGAGGGAGGCTATAGAGAAAGAGCCAGGGTGCAGCAGACAACACTCCAATGATCAGCTGTCTCCAGCTTTCCCGCTGACCTCCTCTCCTTGCACCACCCACCACGCCCACCCACCCTATTTCCCCCCAGCAACCCATCTTCCTCCCCACCTCTAAGTCTGTTTGTCTGGCATATGAATGTAGACTTGGCAGTACCTCATTTCTGAAAGGGCTTGTTGCTTTCAGGAAGATTCACCTAAGGCAAAATCTTACTAGATTTGCAAGCAAACAACAAACAACTCCATTAAAAATTGGGCAAAGAACATGAACAGGCACTTCAAAAAAGACATTGGTGCAGCCAACAAACGTGAAAAACTATTCAACATCACTAATCATTAGAGAAGTGCAAATCAAAACCACAATGAGGTATCATCTTGCACTGGTCAAAAGAGGTAAGGAGAAAGGGAATCGGGTGGCATAAATAAAGGGAAGTATTAAAGCTACATCTGTGAGCTAGACCGAAAAAATGATTCTGAATTTTAATAAAAGGAAAAATGTTCTTACTAGGTTCTTTATTTCATAGGGTAGGAGAAGGAACCTCATCTCTGGCTATTTGGAGTTTGCCCAGTTTGCCCTTACATAAAAGAAGATGCTTCTGAATTTGTTTATATTTCTTTTAGGGATATAATCACTATTTGCTATTATCCTCCTCTACATTTCATTTCTCCCTCCTCCTTTGATTGTAAACTCTGACTTTCAGATTAGCTCAAACACTGCCTGGCTGAGTTGTTACCACATAAATACCTGTTGAATTACTAAGTGATGAGTGGAAGTGGAAAATGTGAGAAGCGTAGAATGTTCTCCTTTTACTATAGAAGGGTTGATGAAGCTTTTCTTGTGGTTCCCAGGAAAATTCATTGTTTTTTTCTGAAGTTCTCACCTCTCTCACAGTTGATATCCCAGCTTATAAGATTAGAAACTGAGTTGAGGTATGTCTCCTACTAGGTTGTGAGATCCTACTGGCCCCTTCAAGCCATGTTAACAATGCAAGGTTAGGAGGCTAGAATATTGAGGTCTAGTCTTAGATGCGTATAGTAGTATATTGCTATACTGTATATTCAGGCTTCACCTAAATGTCTCTTTTGGAAGTTAATAAAAGACCACAGGGAATTTTTAATAATTTTAATTGAACTTTTTAGAATGTGGAATTTATTCCATTCCAGTTTTGAAAAGACTCTACTGTCACTATCCCCATCTTCTCCCACACCAATTAACTATTTCTACTCTTCACTCATATGTTACCAAAGATTATTACACAAAATTAACATGACCTAGTCACAAGGTCCACAGCCAGAGAACAGATACAGCAAAGAGTATTAGTTAAAAGGAGAGCTTTTACATAAAAATAATCAAATTGGATGTAGTTAGGAATAAGAGTATCTGTTTTAATGTCAAAAAAAGTGAGTAGACTCACATGACAATTGTGAATTTAGTTACCCATTGAGAAAAAATGAGTGATATTATTTCCCCATCCCCCTTTTTTTGACAGGGTCTTGCTCTGTCACACAGGGTAGAGTGCAGTGGCATAATCTTAGCTCGCTGCAGCCTTGACCTCCCAGGCTCAGGTGATCCTACCACCTCAACTTCCCCAGTAGCTGGGACTACAGGCCTGTGCCACCACTCCCAGCTAATTTTTTGTATTTTTTGTAGAGACAGGGTTTCACCATGTTGCACACGCTTTTCTCAAACTCCTGGGCTCAAGCAATCTTCTTGCCTCAGCCTTTCAAAGTGCAGGAATTCCAGGTGTGAGCCACCACACCAGGTAGATAATTTATTTTTAATTTAATGAATTTATTTAAAATTTAGTAAAGGTTTTGAAACTCATTTTGTTTTTTTCAGTGTAAGAAGTATCTACATATATCTTAAAATATAATTCTTCACATATTTTCATCATGTATCTGACAGGCAAGGGAGGCAAGATCATTTATAGAGAAGTCTTCTAAGAACACAAATAACTCCGTAGGTGACAAGGGCCATGGGAGATTTTTAGGTGGAGTGGAATGATGAGATTGATTTTTTGAAAAGCTAACTTTGACAGCTATAGGGGGAACTAAATGCAGTTGGGAGCCCGGCAGCCACAGGTCAGCAAAAGGAAGCAGAGGGGAATGCCAGCTGAACTAGGATATAGAGACACCTCTGTGGTGACTTGGAGACCAATGGAGATGACAATGAGGGAGAGAGAAAATTCAAAGGGTTCTTAGGGGATGTTCTAAAGGAGAACCATGATAAGAAATAAGAAATATCAGAGAAGGAGACATTGAAATAGAGACAATTGGAGGGTAGAAAAGGGGTTGAAATGAGGGACAAGTAATACGAATTTAGTTTAATACCTACTAGGGCAGAAGTACCTGAGCTACATCCAGTAGATAGTTGGATGTCATAGTCTAAAACTAACGAGATCTGAGTTAGAGGTTTAGAAGATAATAAAATATAGTAGTTACAATAACAGTTTCAGAATCAAATAGACAATGAGTTCAATCAAAGCTCTGCCATGGAATTAGGCAAGATTTGGGGCCTTACTGGGCATACACTTCTTCATTTTAAAATGAAGATGGTAGTTATTAGAAGAGTATTTGGTATGGATTGGGTGAGACAAGGCAGGTACAGCAGTTAGCAAAGTTCCTGGCAAAAGTACTACAGTAAATGCTCAGTAAATGTTAGATGCCGTTACTATTACACAGGTTAGTGAGTCATGAATAGAGTAGGAATTGAAGCCAGGATGGAAGCTGATAACCCTGAAGTACATGAGACAGGAGAATCAAAGACAGAGACTTGGGGATGCCAACCCAGGGGGGCAGGTAGAGCTGGAGCAGGTGAAAGAGAGTAAGAACACAAAGAGACAGGGGGAAAGACAATCAGGATTGGGTGGCAACCTGGAAACCAATGAAAGAAAGAGTTGCAACAACTAGGAGGATGGTCAGAATCATATTAAGCAGATAAGCAGCAGAAAATGAACCATTAGATCTCTCAATGAGGATGTCTTTGTTGACCTGAACAAACAGCAATTTGAATAAAAGACAGGGTAGAGACAATGAACAGAGACAGCATTCAGCTTTCCTATCAGTCTGAAAGCTTAATGATTAAAAATAGCCATATAATTCTAAAAGAGTGAACATAATCTAGCTAAAAGCCAGGAAGCAACTAATTACTAGTATTAACACAGCTGAAGTGGATCTCTTCAGGAACCTTCCCCCCAGTGTGTGATCATACTAGTATTTCTCCCTTCTTAAAAAAGTAAAAACAAAAACAAACAACACAATAACAAAAAAATCTCTTGACTTTACAACTCTGCAGCCCAACTTCTTTCTTCATTCTACTTCTGCTCCATTTCTCTCTTTCCCTTAACAGAAAAGCTCTTCCAATGCTTGATCTACATTCCCTATTTCCATTTTTTAATATTCTCTCTTAGACCTACTTCAAAATGCTTTCTCCCTTTCTCCCTGGAATTCCACCAAAACTCTTGTCAGAGTTACCAGGGACCTTCACATTGCAAAATCCAATGGTCAATTCTAGGTCCTCCTCTTAGTTGCCCAATTAGCAACATTTGATACAGCTAATCACCCTTTTTCTTTAAATACTTGATTCATTTAGTTTCCAGAATGCACATTCTCTTGATTTTCCTCTTTTTTTCATCAGCCACTCTCTGAGTCTCCTTTTCTTGTTCCCTTTTGGTTATCTTGACCTTTTAATATTGAAGATCCCTAAGCTCAGTCCTTACACTTCTCCAATATATGTTTTTAAATCTACACTCCTCACTCAACAGTCTAATCCAGTCTTGCGACTTAAAAAAATATACTTGTAACGCCTAAATTTGTATTTTAAGCCTAGAACTTTCCAGAAACTCCAAACTACTATATCCATCTTCATTTTAACATTTTTTATTTGAAACTCTCCTTTTTTTTTTAAACTGTGCATTTTAAAAATAAATAAGAAAAACAATGCATTATCTCTTTTAATTTTTATTTTAGGTTTATGGGTACATGTGAATGTTTGCTACATGGATAAACATGTCATGGGGGTTTGTTGTACATATTAATACATCATCCTGGTATTATGCTCAGTCTCTAATAGTTATCTTTTCTGCTCCTCTCCCTCCTCCCACCCTCACCTTCCAAGTAAACCCTAGTGTCTGCTGTTTCCTTCTTTGTGTTCATAAGTTCTTATCATTTAGCTCCCTCTCATAAGTGAGAACATACAGTATTTGGTTTTCTGTTCCTACGTTAGTGTGCTAAAGATGATAGCCTCCAACTCCATCCATATTCCTGCAAGAGACATGATCTTGTTGTTTTTTATGGTTGCATAATATTCCATGGTGTATATACACCACATTTTCTTTATCCAAACTGTCATTGATGGGCATTTAGGTTGATTCCATTTCTTTGCTATTGTGAATAGTGCTGCAGTGAACATTCCCATTCATATGTCTTTATGGTAGAATGTTTTATATTCCTCTCAGTATATACCCAGTAATGGGATTGCTGGGTGGAATAGTAATTCTGCTTTTAGGTCTCTGAGGAATCACCATACTGCCTTCCACAATGGTTGAACTAAGATGATATCACATTGTGGTTTTGATTTGCGTTTCTCTAATCATCAGTGATTTTGAACTTTTTTCATATGTTTATTGGCCACATATATGCCTTCTTTTGAAAAGTGTTTGTTCATGTCCTTTGCCTACTTTTTAAGGGGGTTGTTTTTCTCTTATAAATGTCAGTTCCTTATAGATGCTGGATATTAGGCCTTTGTTGAATACATAGTTTGCAAATATTTTCTCCCATTCTGTAGGTTATTAGCTTACTCTGTTGATAGTTTATTTTGCTGTGCAGAAGCTCTTAAGTTTAATTAGATCTCATTTGTAAATTTTTTACCTTTGTTGTGTTTGCTTTTGGTGTTTTTGTCATGAAATCTTTGCCCATTCCTATGTCCAGGATGGTATTGCCTAGGTTGTCTTCCAGGGTTTTTATAGTTTTGGGTTTTACATTTAATTGTTCAATCCATCTTTTAAAGTTTTTATTTATTTATTCTTATTTTCTTTTAAGTTCAAGGTACATGTACAGGACGTGCAGGATTGTTACGAAAGTAAACTTGTGCCATGTGGTTTGTTGTACAGCTCATGCCATTACCTAGGTATTAAGTCCAGCATCCATAAACAATTCTTCCTGATGTTCTTCCTGCCCCTGCACAACCAACAGGTGCTGTTTTGTGTTGTTCTCCGCAATGTGTTCATGTGTTCTTATAATTCAGCTCCCACTTATAAGTGAGAACACACAGAATTTGGTTTCCTGTTCCTATGTTAATTTGCTGTGGATAATGGCTTCCAATTCCATCCATGTCCCTGCAAAGGACATGATCTCATTACTTTTTATGACTGCCTAGTTTTCCGTAGTGTATATGTAAAACATTTTCTTTATCCAGTCTGTCACTCGTGAGCATTTAGATTGATTCCATGTCTTTGCTATTGTGAATGCTGCAATTAATATACACACGCATATATCTTTATAATAGAATAATTTATATTCCTCTGGGTATATACCCAGTAATGAGGTGGCTGGGTCAAATCGCTTCCCTGCCTTTAGGTCTTTGACGAATCACCACACTGTTTTCCACAATGGTTGAATTAATTTACACTCCAACAGGGTAAAAGTGATCCTTTGTCTCTTCAACCTTGCCAGCATCTTTTGTTTTTTTTTGACTGTTGAATAAAAGCCATTTTGACTGCTGTGAGATGGTATCTCACTGTGGTTTTGATGTGCATTTCTTTAATGATCAGTGATGTTGAGCTTTTTTTCATATGTTCATTTGCTGTATGCATGTCTTTTTTTGAGAAATGTCTTTTCATGTTCTTTGTACACTGTTTAATGGGTTTGTTTTACTCTTGTAAATTTGTTTAAGTTTCTTGTAGATTCTGATATCAGACATTTGTCAGATGGATAGATTGCAAAAATTTTCTCCCATTCTGTAGGTTGTCTGTTCACTGTTGTTAGTTTGTTTTGCTGTGCAGAAGCTCTTTCGTTTAATTAGATCCCATTTGTCAATTTTTGCTTCTGTTGCAATTGCTTTTCATGTTTTCATTATAAAATCTTTGCCCATGCCTATGTCCTGAATGGTATTGCCTACATTTTCTTCTTGAGTTTTAATTTTTGGTTTTGCATTTAGGTCTTTAATTCATCTAGAGTTGATTTTTGTATATGGTGTAAGGAAGGAGTCCAGTTTCAATCTTCTGCATATGACTAGCCACTTACAACAGCACCACTTATTGAACAGGGAGTCTTTTCCCTATTGATTGTTTTTGTCAGAAAAGCAATACATCTTAACCTTTTCAGGTGAGTGAGGCCCTTTCCCAACATTAAAATGGTAAACAAATTGCTTGCATGAGAATAGTTGTAATTGGGTATCCACTGATAGAAAAACTCGTAATAAAACAACCCACTATGACTTTTGTTACACTTTTAAGTTTGCATTTTATTTGCCATTCTATACATCTGAAAAATCATTTTCATAGATGCATCAATTATGTTTTTTCTGTTTATAGACAATGAGACAGCAACATTTGGATTCACCAACTCCTTGGTATATAATTTCTCAACTATTCAGGATCCATGCTTCACAAGTTGAAAAACACAACTAGATTACCAATTAATGTATATATATCCCCAAATGTTTATGCTTTTGAAGTGAAGCTCACTATTTAAAATTTATTTTTAAATTAACATTTAGTCCAGATGACTGATTCCTTGTTTCTCTTCGTTTCAGAACATTATTCTAGGAATTCTATTTTCACGCATTAGAATTCAAATGGGAAAAACAGAAATTATCTTATTTAGCCCTCTGGTCCCCTACTCGTGTTCTCTCATGATTTCCTGAAGTATCACCTACATCTACTCACATCCGAACTACAGTTCAAAAGGTTAAATGGCAGAGGTAAAATTCAAGAATGGCCAGTGTCCCATTAAACTGCCATGATGATTTCACTTTATGATATTTTGATCAGATATTTAAACTCTTTCCGCCACATTTTCCTTGTGCAAAACAATAAAATAATTATTAACATGGTCACCCAAAGACACTTCTTAGAAAAGCTAAAATGGACTTAGCAGCAAGATGCAGGACAGACTTAGAGTATGGAGAGAGTACAAATAAGGAGACTAATTAGGAGGTGACAGACGATGGCAGTACCATGGAGATGTCCAGACATCTTTGGGGTAAATTTTATAGGACTTGGAGTCAAAAGGATCAGAAGAGTGAGGGAGGAGAAGGGCTCTTGGATGTCTCCTAAATGTCTATCTTTGTGTGAATGATGATATATTAACAATATAAGAAATAAAAGGGGAGATTTGGGAGAATGTGGATTCAGTTTGTTCAATCTAAAATCAAAGATACTGGGAAGCATCCTGGTGATGTTCCAATAGAAAACTGAATATAAAGATCCATACATCAAACTAACTGCCAAGATTTTTATCATCTAAGAATCAGGAGGGAAAATGATGTCTATATTTAAAAGCATTTTTACTGAAGTCTCCAATGTGCTCCAAAGGTTTGAAGACCTAGTCTCAGGTTCAAGACGGAAATCTGGCTAGGCAATATGTTGGATGGCATATGGTAAGTTTAAGGCAACCATTTTAGTCAGATTCAAAATAAAATCCCAGCTCTTCTAAGCTGTGACTTCAACAAGACGTGCAACTTTCTTGAGTCTCATGCAAAATAGGGATGCTAAAAATAACCATTAGTTTGTTGTCAAATTTTAAATAAATAAAATATATAAAGAGATAAGCAGTTCCTGGCACATAATAATTGCTCAGAAATGGGAGATTTTCAAAGTCATCAGCATATTTAAAGAGTGGAAACAATCATCCTGGAAGAGCAAAAGAAGTAGGAATTAAAGGGCAGACTTTGGAGATGACAGTGACAGTATTTTAGGAGTAAGGAGAGAATGATGAGTAAAGAGAGAAAGATCAACCAAACATACCATGAAAGTAAGCACAGGGGCCAGAGTAGATTCCCAGAGATTGGTGAACTAGAAGCAACGGAGAAAAGTGTTTTAATAGTTTTAGGATAGGTCAGTAGCATCAAACTGGGACCAAGAAATAATAAAACTAAAATTTTATCACTGGACTAGAAAATGAGGAATTTATTGGAGACTGAACGAAAACCATTTCAGTAGAAGTGCAAGTCTCATGAGCCCTCCAGCTTGTACCCATAGGGATAGCACCTAAATTTGTTCTCTCAACAGTCCTGAGATGAGTCACTGGTTTCAGTTTCTGATTGACTGATGTTTTGTCTAAGGGGCACCACATCATGACTCTGAAATATTGTTGTATTTATCCTGAAAGAACCTTTTATGCAAGGTGGTGTTCAGAGCACCTTAAAGAACAGAGAGCTTGGGCTTCATCAAGCTAATAGCAAATGTCAAATACACTATTTCATGCCTTCTTATATACATGACAGAATGTGGTCCAAGGATAGCTTTCATCATAACTCAGGCTCTTTCAGAAACTATAATTTTCTATTGATTAACCTAAAACAGTTCATTAGGGTGATCTTCCATCCCTGACTAATGTGTACTCCTCCTTCCTTTCTGTGGTACAATTTTGATAAGCAACAGAGTCTTATGATAAATCCTGAGTCTGAGTCTCAACAGTTTGGTGCAGGTTTTGTTTGAATGTGAAACAATAAAAACCTTGAAAATGACAGAGGTGAACTACAGGGCAGGGACTGTGAGCTCAGGGTAGGATCCTTTGATGTCTTACTTCAGGTTTTTCCTTAAACCCCCTCTGCTGCACAGGGATGCTGTGGATAAGCTTTATCCTTGAGTTGGTTTCTGTTCAGAAAGACTTTGGTTTCTGGAGGAATCATAAAGCTGAATCTGTCTGCCTAGTTAACCTTCCCACTTCTTACAATCTTCCTTTATGACCCTTTAAGACTACAGGTCTTGTTAAATGATGCCTCATCTCAATCAATTTTCATGAGACTTCCTCAGATCAAAATTTAAGAAGATGTCCTACTCCTGCTAGGTGCATGTCAAACTATTATTATTTTTGGTCTATAGTAGCAAATAGTTCTCACAGAGATCCTTTCAGAAAGTCCATGGTGTCAAAGCTATTTTCATAATTTAAGACATTACCTGAATTTTTCACTTTCATACACCCAAATGTACAGAGAACAAAAGTTCATTGATACCATTTCTGTTTTCACATTATAACAAATCTTTAGTAAACTAGTACTTAAACAGTTTGGTGTCATGTCAAAAAATATTCACAATTACCTTAAAAGGCCTTTAAAATACTACTCCCTCTTCTAGTTATACATCTGCATGAGGTCAAATTATCTTCATGCACTTATCTAACACAGTATATCACAGCAGATTAGAAATAAGCAGATATGAGAATCCAGCTATCTTCTAGGTCAGACATAATAGAGATTACAAAATTTGTAGACAATAACACTTATGATTAATTTTTATTTTTACATTTGGGAAAACAATTATCTCACAAAAGTTATTTATATTAAAATGTAAAATGTTTATGATTGTTCTTTTGTTTACTTTTTTCAGCTTTATTGAAGTATAATTAACAAATAAAATTGTATATATTTATGGTATACTATGTGATATTTTGATATATATTCACATTATGAAATTATTACTGCAGTGAAGCTAGTTAGCATATCCATCCCCTCACATAGTTAGCATTTTGCATATGTGTATGTGTAGTAAGAACATTTAAAATCTACTCTCTTAGCAAATTTCATGTATACAATATAGTATTATTAACTATAGTCACCACACTGTCCATTAGATTTTGGGAACTTTCATTCTGCATAACTAAACTTTGGACATGCTCTCCAACATCTCTCCCTTTGCCTTATCCCCTAGCCTCCAGTATCACAATGCTACTCTCTGCTTCTATGAGGTTGACTTACATATTCCACATATAAGTGAGATCATATTACTATTTATGTTTCTGTGCCTGGCTTATTTCACTCAGCATGATGTTCTCTACATTCATCTGTTTTGTCGTAAATGACAGGATCACCTCACTTTTTATGACTGAATAATATTCCATTTTACATATCCATTGACACTTAGATTGATTCTATATCTTGACTAATGTGAATAATGCTGCAGTGAACATGGGAGTGCAGATGTCTCTTTGACATACTGATTTTATTTCAATATATGTCCAGAAGTTGAATTGCTTGATTATATAGTGGCTTCATTTTTAATTTTCTAAGGAACCTTCATATTGTTTTCCATAATGGCTATAACGTATTATGTACCCACCAACCATGTGCAAAGGTTTTCTCTTTCCAATTAATTCTCACCAACATTTGTTATCCTTCTTTTTATTGACGATAACTATTCTAACAGATATGAGGTGATATCTCACTGTGGTGTTGATTTGCATTTTCCTGATGATTAGTAATTTTTAGCACCTTTATATACCCGTTGACTATTGGCATGTCTTTTTTTTAGAAATGGTTATCAAGCCTTTTGCACTTTTGAAAATTGGGTTTTTTTTCTTGTTATTAGTTGTTTGAGTTTCTGTATATTTTGGATATCAACACCTCATCAAATGTATGGTTTGCAAATAATTTTTCCTAATCTGTAGGTTGTCTTTTCCCTCTGTTCACTGTTTTCTTTGCTGTGCAGAAACTTTTTAGTTTGATGCAGTCCGATTTGTCTATCTTTCCTGTTGTTGCTCATGCTTTTGGGGTCATATCCAAAAATCGTTTCCCAGGCCAATGTCAAAACACTTTTTTCCCTATATTTTGTCTAGTAGTTTTACAGGTTCGGATCATGTATTTAACTCTCTAATCCATGTTTAGTTTATTTTTGTATATGATATGTGATAAGGGTCCAATTTCATTTTTTGAATGTGGAATCCTGTTTTCTCAACACCATTTATTGAAAAGACTATCCTTTACCCATCATGTGTTCTTGGAATCATTGTCAAAAATTAATTGACCATAAGTGGATTTATTTAAAATAGGGCTCCCTATTCTATTCCACTGGTCTAGACATTTCTGTTTATGTCATTACCATGCTGATTTGATTATTGTAGCTTCATAGTATATTTTGAAGTTACATATTGTGATGTCTCCAGCTTTGTTCTACTGCTTTCGTCTTTCAAAAGTTTTCTTGTTTTAATTTTTATTTCAATAGTTTTGGGGGATCAGCTGGTGTGGTGTTTGCCTGCAAGAAAAGTTCTTTACTGGTGATTTCTGAGATTTCAGTGCACCCATCACCTGAGCAGTGTACAGTGTATCCAGTGTATAGTCTTTTATCCCTAATCCCCTTCCCATCCTTCCCCCTAAGTCTCCAAAGTCCATTATATCATTTTTATGCCTATGCGTCCTCATAGCTTAGCTCTTACTTATAAATGAGAAGATACAATGTTTGATTTTCTATTCCTAAATTATTTCACTTAGAATAATGGTCTTCAACTCCACCCAGGTTGCTGCAAATGCCATTATTTCATTCCTTTTTATAGCTGAGTAGTATTCCATGGTGTATGTATACCATATTTTCTTTATTCACTTGTTGGTTGATGGGTATTTACGCTGGTTCTTATTTTGCAATTGTGAATCATGCTGCTATAAATGTGTGTGCAGGTGTCTTTTTCATATAATAACTTCTTTTCTTCTGGGAGATACCCAAGAGTGGGATTTCTGGATCAAACTAGTTCTACTTTTAGTTCTTTAAAGAATCTCCACTGTTTTCCATAGTGGTTGTAATACTTTGCATTTTAACCAGCAGTACAAAAGTGTTCCCTTTTCACCACATCCATATCCACGTCTGTTATTTTTATTTTTTTATTTTTTGATTATGGCCATACTTGCAGGAATAAGGTGGTATCTCATTGTGATTTTGATTTGCATTTCCCTGATAATTAGTGATGTTGAGCATTTTTTCTTTCTTTCTTTCTTTCTTTTCTTTTTTTTTGTCCATTTGTATATCTTCTCTTGAGAATTGTTTATTTATGTTCTTTGCCCAGTTTTTTTAATGGGATTATTTGCTTTCTTCTTGCTGATTTGTTTGAGTTCCTTATAGACTCGGAATGCTAGTCCTTTCTCAAATGCATAGTTTTTGAATTATTTTCCCATTCTGTGGGTTGTCTGTTTACTCTACCAATTATTTCTTTGTGCAGAAGCTTTGTAGTTTAATTAAGTCCTATCTCTCTTTGTTTTTGTTGCATTTGCTTTTAGGTTTTTGGTCATGAACTCTTTGCCTAAGCCAAGTGTAGAAGAGTTTTTCTGTAGTTATCATCCAGAATTTTTATGGTTTCATATCTTAAATTTAAGTCTTTGATCCATCTTGAGTTGATTTTTGTATAAAGTGAGAGGTGAGGATCCAGCTTCATTCTTCTAGATGTGGCTTGCCAATTATCCCAGCACCATTTGTTGAATAATGTGTCCTTTCCCCCACTTTATGTTTTTGTTTGCCTTGTCAAAGATCAGTTGGCTTTATTTCTGGGTTCTCTATTCTGTCCCATTGGTCTATGTACCTATTTTTATGCCAGTACCGTGATGTCTTGGTAATTATAGCCTTGAAGTATAGTTAGAAGTTGGATAATGTGATGCCTCCAGGTTTTTTCTTTTTTTTTTTTTTTTTGTTAGTCTTGCTTTGGCTATGCAGGCTCTTTTTTGGTTCCATATGAATTTAGAATTGTTTTTTCTAGTTCTGTGAAGAATGATGAAGGTATTTTGATGGGAATTGCATTAAATTTGTAGATTGGTTTTGGAAGTATGCTCATTTTCACAGTATTGTCTCTGCTTATCCATGAGCATGGGATGTGTTTCCGTTTGTTTGTGTCATCCATGATTTCTTTCAGCAATGTTTTGTAGTTTTCCTTGTAGAGATTTTTCATGTCCTTGCTTAGGTATATGCCTAAGTATTTTTTATTCAGCTGTTGGAAAAGGAGTTGAGTTCTTGATTTGATTCTCAGCTTGGTCACTGTTGGTATATAGCAGTGCTTCTGATTTGTGTACATTGATATTGTATCCTGAAACTTTACTGAACTCGTTTATCAGGTCTAGGAGCTTTTTGGATGAGTCTTAAGGATTTTCTGGATATACAATCATACAATCTGGGAACAGTGACAGTTTGACATTCTCTTCACCAATTGGGATGCCCATTATTTCTTTCTCTTGTCTGATTCTTCTGGCTAGGACTTTCAGTACTATGTTAAATAGAAGTGGTGAAAGTGGGCATCCTTGTCTTGTTACAGTTCTCAGGGAAAATGCTTTCAACTTTTCCCTGTTTATATTATATTGGCTGTGGGTTTGTCATAAATGGCTTTTACTGCATTAACTTATGTCCCTTCTATGCCGATTTTGATGAGGGTTTTAATCATAAAAGGAAGCTGGGTTTTGTCAAATTTTTGCATCTCTTGAGATGATCCTGTGATTTTTGTTTTTAATTCTGACTTGTTTTGTGGCCTATCATGTGGTCTATCTCTGAGAATATTCCATGTTCTGGTGAAAACAATGTATATTCTGTATCTGTTAGATAGAATGCTCTGTAGATATATATTAAATCCATTCTGTTGTAGGGTATAGGTTAAGTCCATGTTTCTTTGTTAGCTTTCTGTCTTGGTGACCTGTCTAGTGCTATCAGTGGTGTACTGAAGTCCCCCACTATTGTTGTGCTGCCATCTATCTCATTTCAAATGTCTAGTAATAACTGTTTTATACGTTTAAGAGTATTCATGTTAGGTGCATATAAATTTAGGATTGTGATATTTTCCTGTTGGACTGATCCTTTTATCATTATGTAATGCCCCCTTTGTCTTTTTTTAACTATTGTTGCTTTAAAGTCCATTTTTTCTGAGATAACAATAGCTATCCTGCTCACTTTTGATTTCCGTTTTCATGGCATATCTTTTTTCACTAATTTATCTTAAGTTTATGTGAGTCCTTGTGCATTAGATGAATCTCTTGAAGACAGCAGATACTTGATTGATGGATTTTTTTTTCCATTCTACCATTCTGTATCTTTTAAGTGTAGCATTCAAGCCATTTACATTCATCATTAGTATTGAGATGAGAGGTACTGATGTATTCATTGTGCTATTTGTTGCCTAAATACCTTGGTGTTTTAAAATTGTGTTTTGTTTTCTAGGCTCTGTGAGATTTATGCTTTAAATAGGTTCTATTTTGGTATATTTAGAGGATTTGTTTCAACATTTAGAACTCCTTTCAGCATTTCTTGTAGCACTGGCTTGGTAGTGGTGAATTCTCTCAGCATTTGTCTGTCTAAAAAAGACTTTATCTCTCCTTCATTTATGAAGCTTAGTTTTGCTGGAGCCAAAATTCTTGGCTGATAATTATTTTGTTTTAGGAGGCTAAATATATGACCCCAAACCCTTTTGGCTTGTAGGATTTCTGCTGAGAAATATGTTATTCATATGATGGATTTTCTTTTACAGGTTACTTAATGCTTTTGTCTCACAGCTTTTAAGAATCTTTCCTTTGTTTTGACTTTCGATAACCTGATTACTATGTGCCTGGGTGATGATCTTTCTGCAATGAATTTCGTAGGGGTTCTTTGGGCTTTTTGCATTTGGATGTCTGGTTCTCCCACAAGACCAGGGACATTTTCCTCAATTATTCCCTGAAATACATTTCCCAAAGTTTATATTTCTCTTCTTCCTCAGGAACACCAATTATTATTAGACTTGACCATTTAACATAATTCCAAATTTCTTGGAGGCTTTCTTTATTTAAAACAAATTCTTCCTTCTTTGTTTTTGTCTGATTGAGTTAATTTGAAAAGCCTTGTATTTGAGCTCTGAAGTTCTTTCTTCTACTTGTTTGATTCTATTATTGAATCTTTCCACTACATTTTGTATTTCTCTGTCTTTCATTTCCAGAAGTTGTGATTTTTTATTATATATGTATATATGTGTATATATATGTGTGTATGTATATGTGTATGTGTGTGTATTATGTGTATATATATGTGTGTGTGTGTATGGAGAATTTTTTGTGTATATCCTGGATTTTTTTTTTTTAGTTTATTTAAGCTAGTTTCTACCTTTCTCTGTTATCTCCTTGAGTAGCTTAATAATCAATCTTCTGAACTCTTTGGCAATTTAGAGACTTCTTCTTCATTTGGATCCATTGCTGAGGAACTAGTGTGGTCTTCTGGGGGTGTTATGGAACCTTGTTTTGTCATATTACCAGAATTACTTTTCTAATTCCTTCTCATTTGGGTAGACTATTTCTGCACAAAAAGTCTGGAATTCAAGGGCTACTGTTCAGATTCTTTTGTTCCATGGGGTGGTCCCTTGGTGAGGTGCACTCCCCCTTCCCCTAGGGATGGGTCTTCCTGTTAGCCAGACTGCAGTGATTGTTATTGCTCTTCTGGGTCTAGCCACCCATTTGGACTACCAGCTTTGGGCTGGTGCTGGGGAATATTTCCAAAGAGTCCTGTGATGTAATCCATCTTCAGGTCTCCCAGTCATGGATATCAGCACCTGCTCTGGTGGAGGTAGCAGGGAAGTGAAGTAGACTTTATGACAGTCTTCGGTTGTAGATATTTTAAGCTTGCTGGCTTTCTCAAATACTGGTTACACTAGCAGTGAAGTTGTTACATGGATACACTTAGGACCTTTGGTTAGCCAGGGCGTTGCGGGCAGTGGAATTAGCGGTTGCCTTCTTCTTCCTGCGGGTCAGGCTTATTTTGTCATGAGCTGCTGTAATAACCTGAGTTGGTTAGCCTCCAGCCAGGAGGTGGCGCTTTCAAGAGAGCACCAGCTGCGATAGTAGAAGGCGGATATAAGCTTGCCCTAAGGTGACCAGGATAAGTATTTGGGTTCTCAGGCAATGGGCAGGGTCATAAAGCCCCCAAGAGTTTATATTTTGTGATATACTAACAGGGCAGGTAGAGAAATACCATCAGGTGGGGGCAGGGTTAGGTGGGTCTGAGCTCAAACCTTGGGTGGGGCTTGCTGTGGCCACTGTAGGGGAAGGGAGTGGTTCTTGGGCCAATAGGGTTATGTTCCAGAGGGAATTATATGGCTGCCTTTGTGGCTAGGGGAGTGGGGGAAAGGTGTTAGTGATCAGCCTCACCCAGATCCCACATGTTAGTGAGACTGGTATCATTCCCTCTGTGCCCTGCTAACAGCACTGAGTTTGTCTCCAGGCAGCCTGTCCACAGGACTCAGACCTTGCCACAGACTATAAGCTTCCCCACTGAGAAAGCAAGTAGGGCTTTCAGGCCATGCCCCTCCCTGTCTGCCCACCCTGTCTTCCTCAACGCCTGCTCTACTCTTTGCAGCAATTCCTGTTCACCCCCAGATTCTACTCAAGGAAGTGTGCACCCAGTCAAAATTATTATAAAGTTCAGTTGGAAGTTCCTTTCACCCTGTGACCCCTCCTGAATTTTGCAAGATGCCTTCCCAAGGTCCCCTGTGAGATAGTCAGGGATGACTTCTCTGGGCTCAAGCTGGAGAATGAGAGTGCCTACAAGGCTCTTCCCCCGCTGCTTCTGCTTTTATATTTTATGCGAAATCAGTTTCAGCGCTAGGTAAGGTTAAATCCTTTTCTCATGATTTGAATTTTCAGTATCTCCAGTGTGGCATGTATTCAGAGGCAGGTTTCCCCCACTTACACTTTGGGAATGCATGGTTTTTTGCCTATCTCATGGAATTTACAGCATCCTGTCACTTCCTTCAAAGGATCTGTGAATTCTTTCAGTTTTCCTGATATGGTCCTGCTGTGGTTCCTAAGCAAAAGTCCATGGTGAGTCTTTATACACTGTTGTGTCTGTATAAGTGGGTGCTGTACATCAGCCCTGTCCCCTATCCATCTTCTATTTATCTTCTGGCTTTGTTCTTTTTATTTAAGATAACTTTGGCTGTGCTGGCTCTTTTGTACTTACATACTAATTTTAGGATTGTTTTTCTATTTCTGTGAACAATGTCATTAGAATTTTGGCAGATATTGAATTGAATCTGTACACTGCTTTGGGTAGTATAGACGTTTTAATAATATTAGTTCTTCCAATCCATGAATACAGGGTATCTTTCCACTTGTTTGTATCTTCTTCAATTTTTTTAATCAATGTTTTATAGTTTTCACTGTATGGACCTTTTGCCTCCTTTGTTAAATTTATTCTTATGTGTTTTTATGGTAGTTATTGTCATTGAAATTGTTTTGTTGATTTCTATTTTGGGTAGTTCATTGTTAGTATACAAAAATGCTACTGATTTTTGTGTGTTGTTTTGTATCCTGAAGTTTTATTAAATTTATTAGTTCTAAAAGTTTTTTGATAGTTTCTTTAGGATTTTTTTTGTGTGTGTAAAAAATCACGTCATCTGCAAACAAGTAAAATTTTACTTCTTTCTTTTTGATTTGGATGATTTTATTTCTTTCTCTTGTCTAATTGTTGTGGCTAGGGCTTCCAGTACTACATAATTTGTTTGTTTGTTTGTTTGGAGGGGAGTCTTGCTGTGTTTCACAGGCTGGACTCCTGGGCTTAAGTGATTCTTCCATCTCAGCCTCCCATGTAGCTGGAACTATAGGAGTGCATCACCGTGCCCACCTTAGTACTATATTGAATGGAAGAGGGGAGATTGGGCAACCTTGTCTTGTTCTTAATGTTAAGGAAAAGCTTTCAGTTTGTCACTGTTGAGTATAATGTTTCTGTGAACTTGTCATATATAACCTTGTTATGTTTAGGTAGTTTTTCTCTCTTGCTACTTTATTGGGTGTGTGGTTTTTTTTAATCTATTGTGATGATCATATGGTTTTGTCCTTCATTTTGTGAATGTGGTATATTACATTTATTAATTTATTTATATTTAAAAGTCTATACCCCAGGGACAAATTCCATTTAATTATGGTGAATGATCCTTTTAATGTGCTGATGAATTGGTTGTTAGTATTTTCTTGAGGATGGCTGCATCTATGTTCATCAGGGATATTGGCTTGTATTTCATTTTCTTGTATTCTGGTCTGACCTTAGCATTAGAATACTGGCTTCATTACATGAGTTTGAAAGTGTTCCTTCCTCTTCAATTTTTTGGAAAAATTCGAGAAGGATTGGCATTAATTCTTTACATATTTGGTAGAATTCACCAGTGAAGCCATCAGGTTCTAGGCTTTTCTTTTTATTACTGATTCAATCTTTTTACTCCTTATTGGTCTGTTCAGATTTTCTGTTTAGTCATAACTCAGTCTTGATGGCTGTATGTTTCAGAATTTACTTATTTATTCTGGGTTCTCTGATTTATTTGGTGTATATTTTTTTTTTTTTTTTTTTTTTTTTTTTTTTTTTTTTTTTTTTTTATTATACTTTAAGTTCTAGGGTACATGTGCATGACGTTTATATCATGTATAACTCCCCAATGCAATCCCTCCCTCCTCCCCCCTCCCCATAATAGGCCCCAGTGTGTGATGTTCCCCTTCCCGAGTCCAAGTGATCTCATTGTTCAGTTCCCACCTATGAGTGAGAACATGCGGTGTTTGGTTTTCTCTTCTTGTGATAGTTTGCTAGAATGATGGTTTCCAGCTGCATCCATGTCCCTACAAGGATGCAATTCATCCTTTTTTATGGCTGCATAGTATTCCATGGTTTATATGTGCCACATTTTCTTAATCCAGTCTGTCACAGATGGACATTTGGGTTGATTCCAAGTCTTTGCTATTGTGAATAGTGCCGCAATAAACATACGTGTGCATGTGTCTTGTAGTAGAGTATTTATAATCCTTTGGGTATATACCCAGTAGTGATGGCTGGGTCATATGGTACATCTAGTTCCAGATCCTTGAGGAATCGCCATACTGTTTTCCATAATGGTTGAACTAGTTTACAATCCCACCAACAGTGTAAAAGTGTTCCTATTTCTCCACATCCTCTCCAACACCTGTTGTTTCCTGACTTCTTAATGATTGCCATTCTAACTGGTGTGAGATGTATCTCATTGTAGTTTTGATTTGCATTTCTCTGATGGCGAGTGATGATGAGCATTTTTTCATGTGTCTGTTGGCTGTATGGATGTCTTCTTTTGAGAAATGTCTGTTCATATCCTTTCCCCACTTTTTGATGGGGTTGTTGTTGTTTTTCCAGCTTACAAGGGATGTAAAGGACCTCTTCAAGGAGAACTACAAACCCTGCTCAGTGAAATCAAGAGGACACAAACAAATGGAAGAACATACCATGCTCATGGATAGGAAGATCAATATCGTGAAAATGGCCATACTGCCCAAGGTTATTTATAGATTCAATGCCATCCCCATCAAGCTACCAATGACTTTCTTCACAGAATTGGAAAAAACTGCTTTAAAGTTCATATGGAACCAAAAAAGAGCCCGCATTGCCAAGACAATCCTAAGTCAAAAGACAAAGCTGGAGGCGTCACGCTACCTGACTTCAAACTATACTACAAGGCTACAGTAACCAAAACAGCATGGTACTGGTACCACAACAGAGATATAGACCAATGGAACAGAACAGAGTCCTCAGAAATAATACCACACATCTACAGCCATCTGATCTTTGACAAACCTGAGAGAAACAAGAAATGGGGAAAGGATTCCCTATTTAATAATGGTGCTGGGAAAATGGCTAGCCATAAGTAGAAAGCTGAAACTGGATCCTTTCCTTACCCCTTATACGAAAATTAATTCAAGATGGATTAGAGACTTAAATGTTAGACCTAATACCATAGAAACCCTAGAAGAAAATCTAGGTAGTACCATTCAGGACATAGGCATGGGCAAGGACTTCATGTCTAAAACACCAAAAGCAACGGCAGCAAAAGCAAAAATTGACACATGGGATCTAATTAAACTAAAGAGCTTTTGCACAGCTAAAGAAATACCATCAGAGTGAACAGGCAACCTACAGAATGGGAAAAAATTTTTGCAACCTACTCATCTGACAAAGGTGTATAATTTTTCATAGCAGTGTCTTATGACACTATATTTTTTGGCACCTGGTGTAATTTCTCTTTTATTTCTGATTTTATTTATTAGAGTCTTTTCATTCTTTTCTTATTCTAGTTAAAAGATTGTCGATTTTGTTTATCTTTTCAGAAAACTTGCTCCTAGTTGCATTGATCTTTTCTATTGCTTTTCTTGCCTGTATTTCATTTATTTCTACTCTCATCTCTGTTATTTCCTTCCTTTTACTAACTTTGGCCTTAGTTTGCTTTCCTTTTTCTAGTTCCTTGACATGTAACGGTAGGCTGTTTACTTGAATTTTTTTTCTTTTTTGATATATGTGTTTATTGATATAAACTTCTCCCTTGGAACTGCTTTTGCTGCTTTCTATAAGTTTTGTTATGCTGTTGTCCATTTCCATTTTCCTCAAGATTTAAAAAATTCTCTTTCAATTTTTCTTTGATGTATTCATTGTTAAGTATCATGTTGCTTAATTTTCATATATATGTGAAACTCAGGAGAAAGCCTGTCCAGAATGTGTGGACAGGCTGACTGGTGAAGGGCTTTCCCTGCCAAAGCCAGTTTATAAAGACTGGAGGAGATGCCTACTTCTTCAATTGTGCAAATACCAATGCAAGACCACAAGATTATAAATAATCAGGGAAACAACAACAACAACAACAAAAATGGATATCTATAAACTGTCTAAAGAGGATTTCAAAATAGTCTTTTTTAAGAGGCTCTAAGGAAGTTCCACAGACTTGATCAAGCTGGTGTGGTGTTTGGTCAGTGAATAGATGAGCCTGGTACCTGGATCCACCAAGTTAGTTTTGGAATCTAGGTCTGTAAGTGAAGTGTGGATCTTGAGTTTACACAGGTTGTTCTGGTGCTAGGGTCCACTCATGTGGATCTGGAAACTGGAGCCACAGGGTTATTTCAGAAGCCTGGGTCCATGGGGGCTGATCTAGTGTTGGGGGAATTCTTGATCTTGAATACACAAGGTCTTGTATAGCCCTAGGCAGTCCTAGTATCTGGGGTCTGATGGGGGTTTCCTGAACCTGGGTTTATGAGTGTGGGCCTGTGTTTATGAGTGTGTGTATGCAGGGGCCAGCCCTGGTGCTTGGGTCTACCGGGGCAGGCCTGGAAACTAGGTTTGTAGGGTTGGAACTGGAACCTGCATCAAGGATTCAGTTCTGGAGCCTGAGTCCAATGGAGCATATATCATTAATTTAAAAAGAAGAGAAGGATAAGTATATTTAAAATTTTCCTTTTCTAATTTCTTATGCTGTAAGTGTTGATCAGTACCATTCATCTAAACAAAAGCTCTTTAGGGTCCTAAATAATTTTCTCAGGCTCTAAAGAAGTCCTAAGATTTTAAAAAGGGTAATTTTAAAAAGTTTAAAAATCATTGGTTTATAATTTTTTGTTGTTGTTGTTAAATGCAGCTGTAATGCTCGGAATAGGCAAATCAATAAAGACAAAAGAGATTAGTGATTGCCTAGTGGTGGTGATGGTGGCCTGGGATGGGGTTAGAAAGTAGTTCCTTAAAAGGTACAGGATTTCTTTTTGATGTGTTGAAAATACTCTAAGATTGTCTGTGGTGATGGTTGCACAATTCTATGAATCAAGTAAAAAGCACTGAATTGACTTTAATAGGTAGATTTTATGGTATATAAATTATATCTCAATAATATACTCACCCCCCAAAATTGAGTTATAATACTGGGGATTGTGGGAAATTTCAGCTCCTCAGTTTTTGTAACCATGAAATCCTCCCACATATCTAAAAATATGTGGCATCTTTAGCTTAGAAAACAAAGATAGTATACCTTGTGGTATCTCCACCAAACTGAGTGAAGATCTCAAAGAAACTCTAAGGTCCTCAAGGAGACTCAGACAAATAACATTAGGACCTGGATATGTACTGGTAAACCACTGAGCCAATACCCCAGTGGAAGGATCCTTCTTCTCTGCTTCTAACCACATATGTCTCTGTCAAGTGTCACTGGAAGTGGTAGTCAATCATTACACCCCTAGAAAGACCCATAAATATATAGGTATACATATTTGGGCTAAAATTTACAAGGGAGGGGAAGGTGAGAAGAAGAAAAGCAGTTTCCATAACAAACAGAACTTCTTGTCATATGTCCTAAAAGATAAAAGTTCAAGGTTTCCTTGCTCTACTGCTTTTCAGAATAAACATTGAAACTCTCCTAATCAAATATTGTTAATTATCTTTAAATCCTAAATATTTTATTAGATAATTAATATAACTTCCTTCAACTGCAGGTAGTCTCCTTTAAACAATATCTTCTTCAAATTTACCAATTTGAGACCACAAAGTATGACCTCCACCAACCTGACCTGTTCCAACATATCACAAAATCCCAGTGTGTCACAAGTCCAAGATTTCCATTTATGGTACTTGTTGGGATAGACCATAGATGTCTACATAAGTTCAAAAAGAAAGAAAAGGAAACAAGAATGTAAGTAATGGGAAGAATAAGACTTCTTAAGATTCTACCACATAAAAATAGAAATGATCTTGAAAACATTTAGTATTTCAACTAATAACAAAAAACCTTAGTATTTTATAGATAAATAAATTTTAGCCATAACTGTCATTTAGGCTTTATCTCTTACAAAGGAGAAAGGTAAAGGCTTATGATTTCCCTATTAAGTCAGCACATAAAATGCAATTTTAACTTAAAATTCTGTCAAAAGTATATTTATTGTCAAAGTTTCCAGCCCAGATTGTTCCTAAGAATCACTTGTAGAGCATCTTGAACATAAAGATGGCTGTTTGGGGCCATTACAAATATACAAATAAGGACATCTTATGTAGTGCCTATCTTTTGGGGCACATATGTATGCATCTCTGTGAAGTGTATATCTGAGAATGTAATTGCTAAATCAGGATATGCATGTGATTAACTTTCATAGATACCACTACAGAGTTTTCCAAAATTGTTGTACAAATTAACACTCACACCAATGCAGTATGAGAATCCCCATTGTTCCATATTCGATACCATTGCTTGGTATTTTACATGTTTTTAATTTTAACCACTCCAGTTTGTATTTTAATTTTTATTACCTGAGCCATAAATGAAGTTCAGCATATATTTATTACTTGCATATTTTCTTTGAGGTGTGCCAAATATTTTTAAAATTGAGCTGTGTTTTACTGGTTAATACTTAGGATTCTTGTCTATATATTAATTCCCTCTCACCAGGGTACAGTGCTTTTTTTTATATATGTATTGAGAATATTTTTCTTCACGTATCATTCTCTTTAATAGTGACTTTTGTTAAACTTTTGTTGTTCTCTAACTTTAATATACTCCAATTTATCAATTGTTAACTACCTAGGTTCCCATCAATAGTAAAATGAATAAATTGTGGCTTATTCAATAAATAAAATACTATAAAGCAATGAAAATAAAAAAATCACAACTACCTGCAACAAATATGAGTCAATATCATATAACACTGAGGGAAGGAAGCTAGCACAGGAGTATATATTATTATTATTATTATTATTATTATTTTAGTTTCACAAATAAACAAAACTAACCCATGATGTTAGAAGTTAGGATGTTGACAACTTTCACCGGGCTGCAGTATCTGGAAAGGGGTCCTCCTAATGGCTCTCTTGAGCTGCTGATGAGAATCTGTTTCTGGATTTGGAAGCTGGTTACTCAGTTTTGTTCAGTTTGTGAAAATTTATCTAGCTTCACATTTATGATATATGTTTACTTCAATAAAAAGTTAACCAATATAGAGGTACATATACCCAAACTTCAACACTGGGATATCCATGTTACTTCCAATATCACAGGGGAATTACCCTTTCTGTGATATTGTTTTTAATATCCAAAAGGGGAGATGACGTTACTCTCAATATGGCTAGGGGTGTAGCACTTCTGTGATATTGTTTGTAATATCAAAGGGGGAGATAATGTTACTCCCAATATCACAGGGGGTTACCCTTTCTGTGATGTTATTTGAAATATCCAAGGGGGGAGATGATGTTACTCCCAATATCACAGGGGGTCTACCATCGCTGTGGTAATGTTCATAATATTCAAAATGGGATATAATATTACCCCCAATATCGCAGGGGGTGTACTCCCTCCATGATATTGTTCATAATATCCAAAAGGGGACATGATATTACTGTTAATATCACAGGGGGTATACCCCCTCTGTGATATTGTTCCTAATATACAGTGGGGACATGATGTTCTTTCAATATATCACAGGGGATGTATATCCTTTGTGATATTGTTCATAATATACAAGGGGGGAGATGATGTTACTTTCAAATATCACAATATTACCCCCTCTATGATATTGTTTGTAATATCCTTATTGCAGGGGGTGTGCCCCCTCTGAGATATTGTTTATAATATCCATAGGGGGAGACGATGTTACTCCTAATATCACAGGGGGTGTACCTCCTGTGTGATATGGTTCATATTTAAGGGAGGGATGATTTTACTCCCAATTCGCAGGATGTGTATGCCCTCTGTGATATTGTTTGTAATATATATGGGGGGAGATGATGTTACACCTAGTATCCCAGGGGGGTGTACCTCCTCTCTGATATTGGTCATAATATCCACTGGGGAAGATGGTGTTACCCCCAATATCACAGGGGATATAACCCCTCTCTGATATTGTTTGTAATATCCAAGAGGGGAGATGATGTTACTTTAAATATCGCAGGGAATGTACCCCTTCTGTGATATTGTTTGTAATATCAAAGAAGGGACATGATGTTACTCCCAATATGGCAGGGGGTGTAACCCCTCTGTTATATTGTTTGTAATCCCTTAAAGAGAAGATGATGTTACTTCCAATATCGCAGGGGTGTGCCACCTCTGTGATATTGTTTGTAATGTACAAGGGAAAAGGTGATGTCACTCCCAATATCACAGGGGTTTTACCCCTTGTGATGTTGTCGTAATATTCAAGGGGGGAGATGATGTTACTTTCAATATTGCAAGTGGTTTACCCCCTCTATGATATTGTTTGTAATATCCAAGGGGGGAGATAATGTTACTTCCAATATTGCAGGGGATGTACCCTCTCTGGGATGCTGTTTGTAATATCCAAGGATGGAGATGATATCTCTCCTAATATAGGCAGGCGTGTAGTTCCTCTGTGATACTGTTCATAATATCCAAGGGAGTAGATATTGTTACTTCCAATATCGCCGGTAGTGTTCCCACTCTGTGATATTGTTTATAATATCCAAAAGGGCAGATGATGTTACTCCCAATATGGCATGGGGTGTACTCCCTCTGTGATATTGTTCATGACTTCAAGTGGTGAGGGAGTTGATGATATTACTCCAAATATCCCAGGGTGTGAACACCCCCTGTAATATTGTATGTAATATCCAGGGGTGGAGATGATGATATTACAACCAATATCACAGGGAGTGTCCACCCCACTGTGATATTGTTTGTAATATCTGGGGGGGGAAGATTATGATATTATACTAACATCACAGAAGGTGCACACGCCCCCGGTGATATTGTTCATAATAACCGTGTGGGGGAGAGGATATTACTCACAATATCTCAGGGGGAGCACACGCCCCTGTGATATTGTTTGTAATATCTGGTGGGGGAGAGGATATTACTCCCAATATTGAAGTGGGTCCACACACCCCTGTGATATTGTTCTTAATATCTGGGGAGGGGGATAGGATGACATTACTCCAAATTCGCAGAAATTGCACACGCCTCTGTGATATTGTTTGTAATATCCAGGGGGAGAGAGGATATTACTCCCAATATCACAAGGGGTGTACATGCCCCTGTGGTATAGTTCATAGTATCTGGGGAGGGAGAGGTTATTACTCCCAATATCGAAGGGGGGGTGCATGCCCCTGTGATATTGTTCGCAATATTTAGAGGGATTCAAGGGTGATATATTCCCCAATATTGCAGGGGGTGTACACGCCCCTCTGATATTTTTTGTAATATTCAGGGGAAAGAGGATGATATTACTTTCAATATCACAGGGGGTGTACACACCCCTGTGATGTTGTTCATAATATCCAAGGGGGAGAGGATAATGTTACTCCCAATAATGCGGGGGTGTACACGCCCCTGTGATATTCTTCGTAATATCCAAGCGGGGAGAGGATGATATTACTCCCAATATCATAGGGGTGTATCGAAATATCCAAGGGGGGAGATGATATTACACCCAATGTTGTAGAGAGTGTTTGCCCTCTTTGATATGGTTCATAATATCCAATGGGGGAGATGATATTACACGCAATGTAGCAGAGGGTGTACACACCCCTATGCTATTGTTTATAATATCTTGAAAGGGAGGATAATATTTCTCCCAATATCACAGTTGGTGTATGCCCTCATGTAATATTGTTTTTAATATCCAGGGGTGAGAGAGGATGATATTACTATCAATATCACAGGACGGGTACAGCCCTTTGTGACATTGTTCAAAATATCCAAGAGGGAGAGGACGCTATTGTAAACACCCTGTGTGTATGTTCTCCTTGATATGGGTCATAATATGGGGGGAAATGATACTACTCACAATATCACAGGGCATGTACCCCCTCTTTGACATTATTCCTAGTATCCAATGGGGGAGTATTACTTACAATGTCACAGGAGATGTATCCCCTCTGTGATATGGTTCATAATATCCAAGGGGGGAGATGATATTACTCCCAGTGTTGCAGGGGGTGTACACTTTCTGTGGTATGGTTTGTAATATCCAGTGGGGGAAATTATATTATTCCCAAAGTCGTAGAGTGTGTACACTCTCTGTGATATGGTTCGTAATATCCAAGGGAAGGCATGATATTACTCCCAACGTTGCAGAGGGGCTACCCACTCTGATATAGTTCATAATATCCAACAGGGAGATGATATCACTCCCAATGTAGCAGAGGTATATCCCCTCTGTGATATGATTCATAATATGTAAGGAGGCAGATAATATTACTCCTAATGTGGCAGGGTGTGTACCCCTCTGTGGTATGGTTCATAATATCCAAGGGGGGAGATGACATTACTCACCATGTTGCAGAGGTGTACGGGCATACCCCCTCTGTGATATGGTTTGTATTATCCAAGGGGGGAGATGATATTACTTCCAATGTCACAGGGGGTGTACCCCTCTGTGATGTGGTTTGTAATATCCAAGCAGAATGATATTACTCCCAGTGTCACAGAGTGTGTATACCCTCTATGTTATGGTTCTTGGGGGAACCATATGGGGAAAGGGGTGTTACTCCAAATGTCGCATGTGGTGTACCCCCTCTCTGTTATGGTTCATAGTATCCAACGGAGGAGCTGATGTTACTCCCAGTGTCGCAAAGCGTGTACCCTTCTGTGATATGGTTTGTAATATTCAGTGGTAGAGATGATGTTATTCTCAATGTCGCCGGGGTTGTACCCCCTCTTTGATATGGTTCATAATATCCAAGCGGGGAGATGATATTACTCCTAGTGTCACAGGGGTGTACCCCCTCTGTGATATGGTTTGTACTATCCAAGGGGGAAATGATATTACTCCCAATGTCACAGGGGGTGTACCCCTCTGTGATATGGTTTGTAATATCCAAGGGGAATGATATTACTCCCAATGTCACAGAGTGTGTTCCCCCTCTGTGATATGGTTGTTAATATCCAATGGGGGAAATGATGTTACTCCAAACGTCACAGGGGGTGTACTCCCTCTGTTATGGTTCGTAATATCCAACGAGGGAGCTGATGTTACTCTCAATTTGCAAACGGTGTACCCTTCTGTGATATAGTTCGTAATATCCAATGGTGGAGATGATGTTTTTCCCAATGTAGCAGGGATTGTATCCCTTCTGTGATATAGTTCTTAATATCCAAAATTGGAGATGATGTTTCACCCAGTGTCACAGGGGGTGTACCCCCTCTATAGTATGGTTCATAATATCCATGGGGAGAGATGATGTTACTCACAATGTCGCAGGGGGTGCACCCACTCTGTGATATGATTTATAATAGTCAAGAGAGGAGATGATGTAACTCCTAGCGTTGCAGAGGGTGTACCCCTCTGTGATATGGTTTGTAATATCCAAGGGGGGAGATAATACTATTTCCAGTGTTGCAGAGTGTGCACCTTTTCTGTGATATGGGTCGTAATATCCAAGGGAAGACATGGTATTATGCCCAGTCTCGCAGGGGGTGTACCCGTTCTGATATGGTTCATAATATCCAACGGGGGAGATATTATCCCCAATGTCACAGGGTATTTATCCTCTCCGTGATATGGTTCATAATATCCAAGTGGGGAGATATTACTCTCAATGTCGCAGGGGATCTACCCCTTCCGTGTTATGGTTCATAATATCCAAGGGAGGAGATGATACTACTCTCAATATCACAGGAGGTGTACATACTCTGTGATATGGTTCATAATATCCAAGAAGGGAGATGAGGTTACTTTCAATGTCACAGGAAGTGTACCACCTCTGTGATACAGTTCGTAATATTCAATGGGGAAAATAATGTTTCTCTAAATGTCACAGGAGATGTACCCCCTCTATGATATGGTTTGTACTATCCAAGTGGGGAGATGATGTTACTCCCAATGTCGCAGAGGGTGTACCACCTCTGTGATATGGTTCCAAATATCCAAGATGGGAGATGATGTCACTCTCAGTGTCACAGGGGGTGTAACGCCTCTGTGATATGGTTCGTAATATCCAACGGGGTAGCTGATATTACTCCCAATGTCGCAAGTAGTGAACCCCCTCTGTGATATGATTCATAATATCCAAGAAGGGAGATGATGCTACTCCCAGTGTCACAGGGCTGTACCCCCTCTCTGATCTGGTTCATAATATCCAAGGGTGGAGACGATGTGACTCCCAATGTCGTAGGAGGAGTGCCCGCTCTGTGATATGATTTGTAGTATCCAAGGGGGGAGATGATGTTACTCCCAGTGTCGCGGGGGTGTACCCACTCTCTGATATGGTTTGTAATATTCAAAGGGGGAGGTGATGTTACTTTCAATGTCGCAGGGGACCTACCCACTCTGAGATATTCTTCTTAATATCCAAGGGGGGCGATGATACTTTTCCCAGTGTCGCAGGGCATGTACATCCTCTGTGATATGATTCGTAATATCCAAGGGGGGAGATGATACTACTCCCAATGTGGCAGGGGATGTACCCTCTCTGTGATATTGTTAGTAATGTCCAAGACGGGAGATGATATTACTCCCAGTGTGCAGGGGGTGTACACCTCCTGTGATACAGTTTATAATATCCAAGAGGGGAGATGATGTTACTCTCAGTATCGCAGGGGGTGTGCTCCTTCTGTGATGTTGTTCGTAATATCCAAGGGGGGAGATGATCTTGCCTCCAATGCCACAGGGGGTGTACCCACTCTATGATATGGTTCATAATATTGAAGGGGAAAGATGATGTTACTCCCAATGTCACAAGGGGTGTAACCTTTCTGTGATATGGTTTATAATATTCAAGGGGGGAGATTATATTAACCCCAATGTCACAGAGGGTGTATCCCCTCTTTGATGTGGTTCATAATATTCAAGGGGGTAGGTAATATTACTTCCAATGTTGCATGGGGTGTATCCCCTGTGTGATATGGTTCTTAATATCCAAGGAAGGAGATGATATTACAACCAATGTTGCAGGGGATGTACACCCTCTGTGATATTTTTCCTAATATCCAAGGTGGGAGATGATATTACTCTCAATATTGCAGGACGTGTTCATTCTCTTTGATATTGTTCATAATTACCAAGGAGGGACATGATATTACTCCCAATGTCGCAAACACCCTGTGTGTACACCCTCTGTGATATTGTTCATATCCAGGGGGAAGATGACATTACTCCCAATATCACAGGAGATATAAACCCTCTGTGATATTGTTTGTAATATCCAAGGAGCAGATGATATTACTCCCAATGTCGTGGGGGGGGTACACCCTCTGTGATATTGTTCATAATATTTATGGAGGGAGATGATATTATTCTCAATGCCGCAAGGAGTATATACCCTCTGTCATATTGTTCATAATTTCTTTCCTAATATTTAAATGGGGGAATGATATTACTCTCAGTGTCTCACTGGTGTACACATTCTGGGATATTGTTCATAATATTCAAGCATGGATATGACATTACTCCCAATGTCACAGGGGGCGTACACCCTCTGTATTATTGTTCATAGTATACAACGGGGGAGCCAATATTACTCGCAATGTCGCAGCTGGTGTACACCTTCTCTGATATTGTTTGTAATATCCAAGAAGTTAGATAGTATCACTTCCAGTGTCACAGGGGTATACATCCTCTGTGATATTGTTCATAACATCCCAGGGTGGAGATGATATAACTCCCAATGTTGCATGAAATGTACATTCTATGTGACATTGTTCATGGTATCCAAGGTGGGAGATGATATTACATTCAGTGTCACAGGACGTGTACACCCTATGTGATATTGTTCATAATATCCAAGGGGAGAGATCATATTACTCCCAGTGTTTCAAGGGGTGTACAACCTCTGTGATATTGTTTGTAAAATCCAAGGGAGAAGATATCACTCCCCCACACACACCGTGTGTACACCCTCTGTGATATTGTTTGTAAAATCCAAGGAGAAGATATCACTCCCCCACACACACCGTGTGTACACCCTCTGTGATATTGTTTATAATATCCAAGGAGGGAGATGACTTTACTCCCAGTATTGCAGGGGGTATACACCCTCTGTGAAATTGTTCCAATTTTCCAAGGAGTAGAAGAGGTTACTCCCAGTATGGCAGAAGGTGTACATCCTCTATGATATTGTTCATGCTATCCAATGGGGGAGATGATGTTACTCCCACTATCACAGGGGTGGACTCCCTTTGTGATATTGTTCATAATACCTAAGCAGGGAGATGACGGTGCTCCCAGTATCACGGGGGATGTACTCCCACTGTATTACTGTTCATGATATGGAAGGGGGCAGATGATGTTACTCCCAGTATCACAGGGGTGTACCCCCTTTGTGATATTGTCCGTAATATGTCACGTGGTAAATGACGTTACTCCCAGTATTGCAGCAGATGTACCCCCTCTGTGATATGATTCGTAATATCCAAGGGGAAATTTAACGTTACTCCCAGTATCTCAGTGGGTGCACTTTCTCTCTGATATTGTTTGTAATATCCAAGGGCTGAGATGAAGTTACTCCCAGTATTCCAGAGGGTGTAACCACTCTGTGATATTGTTTGAAATATCCAAAAAGGGAGATGACATTACTCCCAGTATCGCAGGGGGTGTACTTCATCTGTGACATCGTTCATAATATCCAAGGGGAGAGATGACGTCACTCCCAGTATCATGGGGATTATCTGCGATGTTGGGAGTAATATCATCTCCCTCCTTGGATATTACACAGCCGGTGTACCCTTCTCTCTGATATTGTTTGTAGTATCCAAGGGGCAAGGTGACGTTTCTCTCAGTATTGCAGTGGGTGTACCTCCTCCGTGATATTTTTGTAATTTCCAAGAAAGGAAATAACATTCCTTCCATTATTGCAGGAAGTGTTCCCATTCTGTGATATTGTTTGTAATATTTAAAAGGGGAGATGACGTTACTCACAGTATCGCACTGGTTGTACCCTCTCTGTTATATCGTTTGTAGTACCCAAAGCAGGAGATGACATTACTTCCAGTATTGCAGCAGGTGTACCCCCTCTATGATATTGTTCATAATATTCAAGGAAATAGATGTTGTTCGTAATATGCAAGGGGGGAGATAATATTACTCCCAATGTCGCAGGGGGTGTACCCCTTTTGTGATATAGTTTGTACTATCAGGGGGTGGAGATGATGTTACTCCCAATGTCGCAGAGTGTGTACCACCTCTGTGACATGATTTATAATATCCAAGGGGGGAGATGATGTTACTCCCAATGTCGCAGGGGGTGTATACCCTCTGTGATATGTTTCCTAATATCCAGCAGGAGAGTTGTTACTCCCAATGTCACAAAGAGTGTACACTTTTCTTGATATGGTTTCTAACATCCAAGGGTGGGGATGACGTTACTCTCAGTGTTGCAGGGTGTATACCGCCTCTGTGATATGGTTTGTAATATGCAAGGGTGAAGATGATGTTAATCTCAATGTCTCAGGGAGTGTACCTCCTCTGTGATATGGTTTGTACTATCCAAGGCAGGAGATGATGGTACTCCCAATACAGGACTCCCAATGTCCTGTGTACCACCTCTGTGAAATGGTTCATAATATCCAAGGGGGGAGATGATGTTACTCCCAGTGTCGCAGGGGGTGTACACCCTCTGATATGTTTCATTATATCGAACGGGAGAGCTGATGTTACTCCCAATGTCGCAAAGGGTGTACACTTATTATTTTATGGTTCGTAACATCCAAGGGCATGGATGATGCTACTCCCAATGTCGCAGGTGGTGTACTTCCTCTGTAATATGGTTCGTAATATACAAGGGTGAAGATGACGTTACTCTCAATGTCGCAGGGGGTGTACCACCACTGTGATAGGGTTCGTACTATCCAAGTGAGGAGATGATACTCCCAATGTCGCAGGGGGTGTACTCCTTCTGTGATATGGTGCATAAAAACCAAGGGAGGAGATTTTCTTACTCCCAATGTCGCAGGGGGTGAATCCACTCTGTGATATGGTTCATAATATCCAAGTGGGGAGATGATACTACTCCCAATGTCACAGGGGTTGTATCCATTTTGTGATATGGTTCGTTATATACAAGGGGGGAGATGATATCACTCCCAATGTCACAGGGAATGTACACTCTCTGTGATATTGTTCGTAATATCCAAAGGAGAGGATGATACTACTGCCAATGTTGCTGGAAGTTTACACACTCTGTTATATTGTTCATAATATCCAAGAAGGGAGATGATGCTACTCTCAATGTCACAGGGGGTGTAAACCCTCTGTGATACGATTAGTAATATCTGAGGGGGGAGATGATACTATCTCCATTGTCGCAGGGAATGTACATCTTCTGTGATATTGTTTGTAACATGAAAGGAAAAAGATACTACTCCAATGTCGCAGAAGTTGTACAGTCTCTTTAATATTGTTCATAGTATCCAACGGGGGAGATGATATTATTCCCAATGTCACAAGGGGTGTACACCATGTGTGATATTGCTTGTAATATGCAAGAGGGAAGATGATATTACTCCCAATGTTGCAAGGGATTTATACTCTCTGTGATATTACTTGTAATATTTAAGGGAGGGAATGTTATTACTCCCAATGTCGCACTGGTGTACACCCTCTGTGATATTGTTCATAATATCCAAGGGGAGATATGATGTCACTCCCAATGTCTCAGGGGTTGTACACCCTCTGTGATGTTGTTTGCAATATCCAAGGGAGGAGAGGATGTTATGCCCAATGTCGCTGGGGGTGTATACCCTCCGTGATATTGTTTGTAATATCCAAGAAGTTAGCTGATATTATGCACAACGTCACAGGGGGTGTACAACCTCGGTGATATTGTTCGTCATATCCAAGGACAAAGATGACGTTACTCCCAGTATCGGATGGGGTGTACCCCCTTTGTGATGGTGTTCATAGTATCCAAGGGCGGAGATGACGTTACTCCCAGTATTGCAGCAGGTGTACATCCTCTGTGATATTGTTCTTAACATCCAAGAGGAAAGAGGACGTTAATCCTAGTATGTCAGGGAATGTACCCCCTCAGTGATATTGTTCATAATATCCAAAGGGGGAGATGATGTTACTCCCACTATCAAAAGGGGTGCTCCCCCTCTGTGATATTGCTCATAATATGCAATGGGCGAGATGAGGTTACTTTCACTATTGTAAGGGGTGTACCTCCTCTGTGATATTGTTTGTAATATCCAAGAAGGGAGATGACGTTTCTTCCGGTATCGCAGGTGTACCCCCTCTGTGATGTTTTTAATAATATCCAAGGTGGAACATGACTTTACTACCAGTATCTCAGGGGGTATATAGCCTCTGTAATACTGTTTGTAACATCCAATAGGGGGAGATGACGTTACTTTCAGCATGGCAGCGGGTGTACCCCTTCTGTGATATTGCTTGTAATATCCAAGGGGGTAAATGACGTTACTCCCAGTATCTCAGGGGATGTACCACTTCTGTGACATTGTTCATAACATTTAAGGGGGAAGATGACGTTACTCCCAGTATTACAGGGGGTCTACCTTCTCTGTGATATTGTTGGTAATATGTAAGAAGTGAGATGACATTACTCCCAGTATCACAGTGGGTGTACCCCTTCCGTGATGTTGTTCGAAATATTTAAGGGGGGAGATAATGTTACTCCCACTATCGCAGAGGGTGTACTTTCTCAGTGATATTCTTCATAATATCCAAGGGGGAGATGACATTACTGTCAGTATCACAGGGGTTGTACCCCCTCTGTGATATGGTTCATAATATACAAGCCGGAAGATGACGTTACTCCCAATATCTCAGAGGGTCTACTTTCTCTGTGACATTGTTGGTAACATATAAGAAGTGAGACAAAATTACTCCCAGTATCACAGTGGGTGTACCCCTTCTGTGATATTGTTCATAATATTTAAAGGAGGAGAAGATGTTACTCCCAATATCGCAGGAGGAGTAGCCCCTCTGAGATATGTTTCACAATATCCAAGGAGGAAGATGACATTACTCCCAATATCATAGGGGACGTACCTTCTCTGCGATATGGTTCCTAGTATACAAGAAAGGAGATAACATTACTTCCAATAAGTACACAGAGGGTGTACTCCCTCTGTGATGTGGTTCCTAATATTCCAGGAGGGGGATAACAACTTCCTAGGATATTGTTCATAGTATCCAGGGGCGGGGAGTATGATATTACCTCCAATATCGCCGTGGGTGTATACCCCCTGTGATGTTGTTCGTAAAATCCAGAAAGGGAGAGGATGATATTACCCCCAATATTGCTGGGGGTGTACGCTGCGAGATAGTTCGTAATATCCAGGAAAAGAGAGGATGATACTACCCCAATATCGCAGGGAGTGTACACCCCCCCATGATATTGTTTGTAATATCCAAGGGGGGAGAGGAAGATATTACCACCAATATCACAGAGGGGTTGTAAACAGGGGTTGTAAACCCCTCTGTGATATTGTTCATGATATCCATGGTGAGGGGGAGAGGATATTACCCCCAATACATCAGGGGTTGTACCCCCCTGTGATATTATGATATTCAGTGGGGGAGAGGATATTACCCCCAATATCGTAGGGGGTGTACACCCTCTGTGATATTGTTCCTAATATACAGAGTGGAGAGGATGATATTACACCCAATACCGCAGGGGTGTACACCCCCTGTGATTTCATTCATAATATACAGGGTGGAGGAGATTGATATTACCCAGAATATTGCAGGGAGTGTACACACCTCTTTGATATGGTTCATAATATCCAGGGGTAGAGGATGATATTACCCCCAATATTGCAGGGGGTGTACCTGTACTGCCCCCGTGATATTGTTCATAATATCCAGGTGGGGAGAGGATGATATTTCCCCCAATATCGCAGCAGATGTACATTCCCCTGTGATATTGTTCATAATATCCAGGGGGCAGAGGATGATATTACCTCCAATATTGCAGAAATTTTACACTCCCCTGTGATATTGTTCGTAACAGCAAACAATATCAATGGTGGAGAGGATGATATACACCCCTCTGTGATATTGTTCATAATATTTGGGGAGGGGGAGACAATGATATTGCCCCCAATATTGCACATGGTGTACATCCCCCTGTGTTATAGTCCATAATATCCAGGAAAAGAGAGAATAATATACCCTCAATAATGCAGAGTGTACACCCCCTGTGTTATTGTTCGTAATATCCAAGGAGGGAGAAGATGATATTACCCCCAATACATCAGGGGCTGTACACTCTTCGTAATTTTATTTGTAATAATGAAAGGGGAAGATGATATAACTCCTAATATCACAGGGCGTGTACACCTTCTCTATTGTTATTTGTAATAACCAAGGGGTAAGATGATATTACTCCTAATATTGCAGGGGGTGTACACCCTTTTTGGTATTATTTGTAATATCCAAGGAGGTATGTGATATTACTTCTAGTATCACAGGGGGTTTACACCCTCCATGGTATTATTTGTAATATCCAATGGGGGACATTATATTACTCCTGGTATCACAAGGGGTACTACCTCAGTGGTATTATTTGTAATATCCGGGGGAGGACATATTACTCCTAATGTCACAGAAGGTGTACACCCTCCATGGTATTATTCATAATATACAAGGGGAAACAGGATATTACTCCTAATATTGCAGGGGTTGTAGACACTTTGTGGTATTATTCATAATATCCAAGGGGAGACATAATATTACTTCGCAGGAGGTGTCCACCCTCCATGATATTATTCATAATATTCAACGGGGACATTGTATTATTCCTAATATCTCAGGGAGTGTACACCCTTCATGGTATTATTTGCAATATCTAAGGGGGGGTCATGATATTACTTCTAATATCGCAGAGGGTGTACACCCTCCATGATGTTATTTGTAATATCCAAGGAGGGCATGATATTACTCCTAATATCACAGGGCATGGTCACTCTCCATGGTATTATTCATAATATGCCAAAGGGGACATGATATTGCTTCTGATATCGTAGAATGTGTACACCCTTTGTGGTATTATTCGTAATATTCAAGGGGGGACATGATATTACTTCATGGGGGTTTACACCCTCTGTTATATTATTTGTAATATCCAAGAGGGGACATAATATTACTTTGCACTGGGCGTACACCTTTTGTGATATTATTTGTAATATTCAAGGGGAGAAGATATTACTTCGCAGGGTGTGTACAAGCTCCGTGATATTATTCATGATATCCAAGGGGGAAAATGATATTACTTCACAGAAGGTATACACCCTTTGTGATATTATTTGTAATATCTAAAGGAAAAGATGATATTACTTTTAGGAGATGTAGTCCCTCTGTAATATTATTTAAATATCCAAGGGAGGAGATACTACTTCTCAGGGAATGTACACCGTCTGTGATATTATTTGTAATATCCAAGGGAAGAGATTTTATTACTTCTAATATCGCAGAAGGTGTACACCCTCTATGATATTATTCACAATATCCAAATGGGGAGATGATATTACTTCGCAGGGGTTGTACACTCTCTGTGATATTATTCGTGATAATCAATGAAGAAGATGATATTATTTCACAGGGGATGTACACGCTCTGTGATATATTTCATAATATCCAAGACAGGAGATTATATTACTCTTATATCACAGGGGGTGTACACCCTCTGTGATATTATTTGCAATATCCAAGGTTGGAGATGATATTACTTCGCAAAGTCTATACACCTTCTGTAATATTATTTGCAAAATCCAGTGGGGGAGATGATGTTACTCCTCATATCGCAGTGGGTGTATGCACTCCGAAATATTATTTGTAATATCCAAGGGGGAGATGATATTACTCCTGATGTCGCAATGGGTATACACCCTTCGTGATATTATTCATAATATCCAAGGGGGAGATGACATTACTTCTAATATCGTAAATACCCTGTGTGTACACTCTCTTTGACATTCTTAATGATATCCAAGGAGGAGACGATATTACTTCTAATGTTGCAGTGAGTGTACACCCTCCATGATATTATTCATAATATCCAAGGGGAGAGATTATATTACTTCTAATATCGTAAACACCCTGTGTGTACACCCTCTGTAATATTCTTCATAATCTCCAAAGTGGGAGATGATGTTACTCCTAATATCCCAGGGTGTGATATTATTTTAAATATCCAAGGGGGAAGATAATATTACTCCTAATATCACACGGGGTGTACACTCTCTGTGATATTCTTCATAATATCCAAAGGTGGAGATGATGTTACTTCTAATATCGCAGGGGATTTACATCATCTATGATATTCTTAGTAATATCCAAGGGGGAGATGATGTTATTCCTAATTTTGCAGGGAATGTACACCTTCTGTGATATTTTTTGTAATATCCAAGAGGGTAGATGATGTTGCTCCTAATATCGCAGGGGGTTTACACCGTCTGTGATATTCTTCATAATATCCCAGGGGAGAAATGGTATGACTCCTAATATCGCATAAGGCATACACCCTCTGTGATATTTTTCATAATATCTCAGGGAGGAGATAATGTTACTTCTAATATCACAGGGGGTGTACCCCCTCTGTGATATTATTTATAATATCCGGGGGAGATAATGTTACCCTTAATATCGCAGGGTGTGTACACCCTCTGTGATAGTCTTAGTAATATCCCGGGGAGATGATGTTACTCTGAATATCACAGCAGGTGTACACCCTCTGTGATATTCTTTGTAATATCCCAGGGGTGAAGATGATATTACTCCTAATAATATCACAGGAGGTGTACACCCTCTGCGAGATTCTTCATAATAACCCAGCAGAGAGGATATGATATTACTCCTAATAATATCTCAGGGTGTGTGCTCCCTCTGTGAGATTCTGCATAATATCCCTAGGGAGAGGAGATGACATTACTTCTAATAATATCGCAAGGGGTGTACCCCCTCTGCGGCATTCTTCGTAATATCTCAGGGGAAGAAGATGATATTACTCCTAATAATATCGCAGGGGTTGTACACCCTCTGCGAGATTCTTGGTAATATCCCAGGGGAAAGATGACATTACTCCTAATAATATCACAGGGGGTATACTCCCTCTGTGAGATTCTTTGTAATATCCCAGTGGGGAGTATATGATATTACTCCTAATAATATCACAGAGGGTGTTACCCCCTCTGTGAGATTCTTTGTAGTATCCCAGAAGTGACATGATATCACTCCTAATAACATAACAGGGGGTGTACACCCTCTGTGATAGTATTTGTAATATCTCAGGGGGGAGATGATGTATTCATGTTTACCGGAGGCTGAATTCTGGTTGAAGCTCATGTCGTACTTATCATTATAATTAGTATTCTGTATTCTAAGAACTCTCTGATCTACATCAATAGTAGAGTCCAGACTGAAGGTTTCTTCAGGTTCATTACATTCATTGTTCTTCTCACTGCTGAAGGTTTCCTTGCTGATTGTTATTTGCCTAAACTCTCTCTCCAGGTGCAGAAATTTCCATTGAATTTCCTGAAGCCTTTCTAATCTGTCCTCAGACTTACACACTTCTCTAGTCTCAGGAACTTAGGTAATATCGTGTCTGAGTCTTCCTACTCTCACTTTGTATGAATGTATTTCTTCTGAAATTTTCTGTTTAAGAATCAACAGCTTGTTCTTTTCTCTGGTCTCTCCATCTCATACAATATATAAACAGAAAATGCAAATGTAATCTGTACCTTGTGCCTAGGAAAAGAAAACTCAGATGAGAAAACTAAACAATGTAGCACTTACAAGGACAAGAAAAGTTTACTTACTCTGACAAACAGGCACAAAATCTCAACAGCAGAAATAAGGGCATGAACAGGAGCAGTGAGGTAAAACAGCGGACATGTTCAGCAGAGTAAGAAGACAACACTTAAAGAGATAATAGGAAAACAGTTTGAAAGAATTTTAGATAAGCAACTTGATTAGGAATCTAGTACAACATGCACACAGGTACTAAACAAATGGAAAGGGTCAACCTAACTGAAGGGAAAAAGAAAGAACTCTCCATACTGGGACACACACAGAGCTCTTCATTCTGAATGCCAAAGCAGCTACAAGCTACAACTTGGTTCAACAACTTCCCTACTAATTCCATCTGATTTATTCTGTCTTACTCACCTGAGCAGTCATCTCTTAAGACTTCTCTAGTTTTAGTTTCCAGATCAAAGACCTTTAGATCCTGTTCCAGCTGGGAGAGCTCATCAGGCTTGGAAATTGGAAATCCTGCTCATAGAGAAGGAAAGGGGATGTGGCAATGTATCCCCAGATGCTACATGAGCCACTTTTTCTTTTAAACAACGATTAAGAGAGAGAGAAGGTAAATTCTGAGAAGACATTAATTAGGAATGCCTGGAGAGTGCAGAGGGCAAAGATCTTCTAGAAGGAGCTCAGATTTCTGCTCTAGAAAAATGTGTGTTAAGGGGCAAGTTGATGACTTGGGAGCAGAAGGATTCATTTAAACATTATTCAGACAACAGAATGTGTGCATGGGTTTGTCTTCACAGAAGTTATCATTATCACTCTGCATTTGTTACCTAAAGATCAATCTTTGGATTAGATCTGATCTACAAGTATTGAAATGGAGGGCATCAAAATATAATTCTGCTGGACTGGAGAAAGGTGAAACTCAAGCACCTGCTGCATGGTTAGCTAACCTGCAGCCAGAGAATCAGTGAAAACTGAATAAATATTTTAAGGACCAATCTCAAGAAACGATTTGTTTCAGTGCACATAAGGAAACAAAGAATAATATGACACATTCTTACCCATTAGGAGCGTAGCATTTATTCTATAAACATTTATGGAGTGCCTCCTTCATGCAAAGTATGCAGGGGATAAAGAGAGCAAGCAAGGTCCCTTCCCTCGAGGATCTCGAGGACCTCACACTCTACACAGAGACAGCTCTAAACAACTAGCTACAATAAAATGTAGTAAGTAAAGTGCAGTCAAAGTGCATCTTCACATAAGACAGTCTTTCTATGGCTTGCAAAATGGAATGCTTGGATCTAAATCATTTTAAAGCTAAAGCAATAGTCAGTTGGCTTCCAAGGAGACAGCATTTTAATACTATTAGAATCAAACGGCAGTTTTTATATGTGTCCAGCCCAGAAAGCATCTAATAGTAAACATACAAGATCTAGCTCAACCCCCTCATTTCCAAAAACCTTGCTCTTCATTTACTAAATGTCTACAAAATTTATTAGTTATTCCTCTTATCCTGATATGTCACATATAATGGTATTTACACAGATTTTTAAAGTGGTTTCAGGTATTATAGTTCATACTTGATTTATAAACTCTTTGATAGAAGGGACTTTGTGTCTTGTATCTTGCACTTCTTTTGATTCATTTACATAACAGCTACTTATTGAGTGACAACTCTGTGCCCAAGTATTGATGTATTTTATAAAAAGGACATTGGGACTGGAAAATATGATGAATTGATGGCTCCCCCAAAGGTTCCATGTGATAGTCTATGAGAAAGGAGATCTGAACAGGTAGAAGAAAGGTATTTACACCCCCTATGAGATACTGGGAGTAATATCATCTTCTCCTCCCTAAATATTATAAACAATATCAGAGGGGGTGTACACCCCCTGTGATATTGGGAGTAATATCATCCTGTCCCCCCTGGATATTTAATTCTTATAACCACCTCTGAGATTTGTGTTAAAGAATTCACACTTGGCCGGGCACAGTGGCTTATGCTTGTAATCCCCGTACTTTGAGTGGCTGAGGCAGACCACCTGAGGTCAGGAGTTTGACACCAGCCTGGCCAGCATGATGAAACTGCATCTCTACTAAAATACAAAAATTAGCTAGGCATGGTGGTGCCTGCCTGTAATCCTAGCTACTCGGGATGCTGAGGCAGGAGAATCATTTGGATCCAGAGGCGGAGGTTGTAGTGAGCCAATATCGTACCACTGCACTCCATCCTGGGGGGCAGAGTGAGACTTCATCTAAAAAAAAAAAGAAAGAAAGAAAAAGAGAGAAAGAAAAGGAAAAGAAAGAAAGAAAGAAAGAAAGAAAGAAAGAAAGAAGAGAAAGAAAGAAAAGAATTCACACTTTACAGGTGATTAAACTGAAAAACAAAAAGTTCCAAGTAACCTGTCCAAGCCCAAGCAGCTAGTAAATGGAGGAGTGAGAATTTGAAACCTGGCATTCAGAACCCAGAGCCAGAGCTCTTGGCCACATTGTCATACTGCCTTCCTCCTTATTACACTGGTGCGCATAGTAGCCATTCCATTAAAAATGTAATGAATGTTCATTGCAGGGCTCTGATAGCTCCTCATTCTTCCAAAGTGGGAAATAAGGCATAAAAATAAGATGAGATTCATAACTTAGAAATGCTTACATAAATTTCCACATATTAGAAATTTAGCACACAAAATGATACAAATTATGCATGAACACAAACAAAAAGACGTTAAACATTTGAGAATGGTTGCATACGGAGGGTTGTGGATAAAAAGGAATAGACAAAACAAGAGAGGCCTCCCAATGTTGCATGGACATAAAAGATAATATGCCATGAACTGAAAAATATAATTATTTGGCACTCTACTCCTGAGGTCTTACCACCTGGCTCATGTCTCTAGACATCTGTGGAACAAAGTCAGATACCTCCCTCCTCTCCCACAGAGATCTCCCACCATTCTGATCTCACAGAGCTTGAGGTGGAATGAGATTTAAATTTACATAAAAATACTTACAAATATTTTAAAATTATTTCTATAGTTGCTATATTTATCACACAAAATTTTGAATACTTAATCATTTTTAGGCAAGGGTAGTGAAAAAATGGACCTTCCAATCAAAACTCCATAAATAAAAATGTGAAATTCTTTCTTGGTTCTCTTTCTTGACAATGATTCTTCTTCTTTTTTTTTTTTTTTTTTTTTTTTTTTTTTTTTTTTTGAGACAGAGTCTCGCTCTGTCGCCCAGGCTGGAGTGCAGTGGCCGGATCTCAGCTCACTGCAAGCTCCGCCTCCCAGGTTTACGCCATTCTCCTGCCTTAGCCTCCCGAGTAGCTGGGACTACAGGCACCCGCCACCTCGCCCGGCTAGTGTTTTTGTATTTTTTAGTAGAGACGGGGGTTTCACCATGTTAGCCAGGATGGTCTCGATCTCCTGACCTCGTGATCTGCCCGTCTCGGCCTCCCAAAGTGCTGGGATTACAGGCTTGAGCCACCGCGCCCGGCCGTGTTCTCATTTTTCAACTCCCATTTATGAGTGAGAATATGCAGTGTTTGGTTTTCTGTTCTCGTGTTAGTTTACTGAGATTGAAGGCCTTCAGCTTCATCCATGCCTCTGCAAAGAACATGAATTCATCTTTTTTTATGACTGCATAGTATTCCAAGGTGTATATGTGCCACTTTCTTTATCCAGTCTATCATTGATGGGCATTTGGGTTGGTTCCAAGTCTTTGCTGTTGTGAATAGTGCTGCCATAAACATAAGTATGCATGTGTCTTTATAGTAGAATGATTTATACTCCTTTGGGTATATACCCAGTAATGGGATTTCTGGGTCAAGTGGTATTTCTGGTTCTAGATCCTTGAGGAATCACCATACTTTCTTCCACAATGGTTGAACTATTTACACTGCCACCAACAATGTAAAAGTGTTCCTATTTCTCCACATCCTCTCCCACATCTGCTGTTTCCTGACTTTTTAATGATCACCATTCTAACTGGTGTGAGATGGTATCTCATTGTGGTTTTGATTTGCATTTCTCTAATAACCAGTGATGATGAGCTTTTTTCATTTGTTTGTTAGCTGCATAAATGTATTCTTTTGAGAAGTGTCTGTTTATATCATTCGCCCACTTTTTATTCAGGTTGTTGTTTTTTTCTTGTAAATTTATTTAAGTTCCTTTTAGATTCTGGATATCAGCCCTTTGTCAGATGGATAGACTGCAAAAATTTTCTCCCATTCTTTAGGTTGCCTGTTTGCTCTGATAATAGTTTCTTTTGCTATGCAGAAGCTGTTTAGTTCAATTAGATCCCATTTGTCAGTTTTGGCTTTTGTTGCCATTTCTTTTGGTGTTTTAGTTATGAAATCTTTGCCCATGCCTATTTCCTAAATGGTATTGTCTAGGTTTTCTTCTAGGGTTTTATTGTTTTACATCTTATGTTTAAGCTTTTAATTCATTTTGAGTTAATTTTTGTATAAGGTATAAGGAAGGGATCCAATTTCAGTTTTCTGCATATGGCTAGCCAACACGTTTCCCCAACAACATTTATTAAATAGGGAATCCTTTTCCCATTGCTTATTTTTGTCAGTTTTGTCAAATATCTGATTGTTGTAGATGTGTGGCATGATTTCTAAGGCTTCTGTTATGTTCTATTGATTTATATACCTGTTTTGATGACAGTATCATGCTGTTTTGGTTACTGTATACTTGTACTATAGTTTGAAGTCAGGTAGCATGATGCCTGAACCTTTGTTCTTTTTGCATAGGATTGTCTTGGCTATATGGGCTGTTTTTTGGTTCCATATAAAATTTAAAGTAGTTATTTCTAATTATGTGAAGAAAGTCAATGGTAGCTTGATGGAGATAGCATTGAATCTGTAAGTTACTTTGGGCAGTATAACCTTTTTCATGATATTGATTTTTCCTGTCCATGAGCATGGAAAGTTTTTCCATTTGTTTGTGGCCTCTCTTATTTCCCTGAGCAGTGGTTTGTAGTTCTCCTTGAACAGGTCCTTCACATCCCATGTAAGTTGTATTCCTAGGCATTTTATTCTCTTAGCAGCAATTGTTAATGGGAGTTCACTCATTATTTGGCTCTCTGTTTATCTATTATTGTTGTATAGGAATGCTTGTGATTTTTGCACATTGATTTTGTGCTGGAGAGTTGCTGAAGGTGCTTATCAGTTTAAGGAGTTTTGGGCTGAGACGATTGGGTTTTCTAAATATATAATCATGTCATCTGCAAACAGAGACAATTTGAATTCTCACTCTTCCTATTTGAATACACTTTATTTTTTTCTCTTGCCTGACTGCCCTGAACAGAACTTCCAATAATATGTTGAATAGGAATGGTAAGAGACGGCATCCTTGTTTCATGCAGGTTTTCAAAGGGAATGCTTCCAGCTTTTGCTCAGTCAGTGTGATATTGGCTGTGGGTTTGTCATAAGCAGCTCTTATTATTTTGAGATACGTTCCATCAATACCTAGTTTTTTGACAGTTTTTAACATGAAGTGGCGTTGAATTTTATTGAAGGCCTCTTCTGCATCCATTGATAAAATTATGTGGTTTTTGTCATGGGTTCTGTTTATGTGATGGAGTATGCTTATTGATTTGTGTATGTTGAACCAGTCTTGCATCCCAGGGATGAAGCCAACTTGATTGTGGTGGATAAGCTTTTTGATGTGCTGCTGGATTCAGTTTGCTAGTATTTTATTGGAGATTGTTGCGTCGGTGTTCATCGGGGATATTGGCCTGAAACTCTCTTTTTTTGTTGTGTCTCTGCTAGGTTTTGGTACCAGGTTGGAGCTGGCCTCATAAAATGAATTAGGCAGAAGTCCCTCTTTTTCTATTGTTTGGAATTGTTTTATAAGGAATGGCACCAGCTCCTCTTTATATCTCTGGCAGAATTTGTCTGTGAATCTGTCTGGTTCTGGACATTTTTTGGTTGGTAGGCTATTAATTACTTCCACAATTTCAGAACTTATTGTTGGTCTATTCCAGGATTCAACTTCTTCCTGGTTTTGTCTTGGGAGGGTGTATGAGTCCAGTAATTTGTCCATTTCCTCTAGATTTTCTAGTTTATTGTGTAGAGGTGTTTATAGTATTCTCTGATGGTAGTTTGTATTACTGTGGGATCAGTGGTGATATCCCCATTATCGCTTTTTATTGTGTCTATTTAATCCTTCTCTGTTTTCTTCTTTATTCATCTGGCTAGCAGTCTATCTATTTTGTTAATCTTTTCAAAAAAATTAGCTTCTGGATTCATTGATTTTTTGCATGGTTTTTCATGTCTCTCTGTCTCCTTTAGTTTTGCTCTGATCTTAGTTATTTCTTGTCTTTTGCTAGCTTTTGAATTTGTTTGCTCTTGCTTCTCTAGTTGTTTTAATTGTGATATTAGGGTGTTAATTTCAGATCTTTCCCACTTTCTCCTGTGGGGATTTAGTGCTATAAATTTCCCTCTACACATTGCTTTAGCTATGTCCCAGAGATTCTGGGATGTTGCGTCTTTGTTCTCATTGGTTTCAAAGAACTTATTTATTTCTCCCTTACTCCTTTACCTGGTAGTCATTCAGGAGCAGGTTGCTCAGTTTTCATGTCGTTGTGCAGCTTTGAGTGAGTTTCTTAATCATGAGTTCTAGTATGATTGCACTGTGGTCTGAGAGACTGTTTGTTATGATTTCCATTCTTTTGCATTTACTGAGGAGTGTTTTACTTCCAATTACATTGTCAATTTTAGAAAAAGCACAATGTGGTGCTGAGAAGAATGTATATGCTGCTGATTTGAAGTGGAGAGTTCTGTAGATGTCTGTTAGGACCGCTTGGTCCAAAGCTGAGTTCAAGTCCTGAATAGCCTTGTTAATTTTCTGTCTTGTTGATCTGTCTAATATTGACAGTGTAGTGTTAAAGTCTCCCATTATTATTGTGTGGTAGTCTAAGTCTCTTTCTAGGGCTCTAGGAACTTGCTTTATGAATCTGGGTGCTCCTTTATTGGGTGCATATATATTTAGGATAGTTAGCTCTTCTTGTTGCATTTATTCCTTTACAATTTTGTAATGCCCTTCTTTGTCTTTTGTGATCTTTGTAGGTTTAAAGTTTGTTTTAACGGAAACTAGGATTGCAACCCCTGTTTTTTTGTTGTTGTTTTTGTTTTGTTTTGTTTTTGCTTTCCATTTGTTTGGTAATATTCCTCCATCCCTTTATTTTGAGCCTGTGTGTGTCTTTGCACAGGAGGTGGGTCTCCTAAATACAGCCCACTGGTGGGTTTTGAGTCTTTATCCAATTTGCCAGTCAGTATCTTTTAATTGGGGCATTTAGCCCATTTACATTTAAGGTTAATATTACGTGTGAATTGGATCCTGTCATTAAAGTGCTAGCTGGTTATTTTGCCCATTAGTCGATGCAGTTTCTTTACAGTGTCAAAGGCCCTTACAATTTGGTATGTTTTTGCAGTGGCTGCTACCAGTTGTTCCTTTCTGTGTTTAGTGTTTCCTTCAGGAGCTCTTGTAAGGCAGGCCTGGTGGTGACAACACCTCTTAGCATTTGCTTGTCTGTGAAGGATTTTATTTCTCTTGCACTTATGAAGTTTAGTTTGGCTGTATATGAAATTCTATATTGAAAAAAAAGAAATTTTACATTGAAAATTCTTTTATTTAAGAATTTTGAATATTGACCCCACTCTTTTCTGACTTGTAGGTTTTCTGCAGAGAGATCCACTGTTAATCTGGCAGGCTTCCCTTTATAGGCAACCCGACCTTTCTCTCTGGCTGCTCTTAACATTTTTTCCGCCCTTTCAACCTTGGTGAATCTGATGATTATACGTCTTGGGGTTGGTCTTCTCAAGGAGTATCTTTGTGGTATTCTCTCTATTTCCTGAATTTGAATGTTGGCCTGTCTTGTTAGGTTGGAGAAGTTCTCCTGGATAATCTCCTGAAGTGCATTTTCCAACTAGGTTTCATTCTCCCCATCACTTTCAGGTACACTAATCAAACATAGGTTTGGTCTTTTCACATACTTCCATATTTCTTGGAAGCTGTGTTCATTCCTTTTCATTTTCTTGTTCTCTAATCTTGTCTTCACATTTTATTTCATTAAGTTGATCTTCAATCTCTGAAACCCTTTCTTCCCCTTCATCAATTTGGGTGTGATACTTGTGTATGCTTCACGAAGGTCTCATGCTGTGTTTTTCAGCTCCATCATGTCATTTACATTTTTCTCTAAACTGGTTATTCTAATTAGCAATTCATCTAACCTTTTTTCAACATTCTTAGCTTCCTTGCATTGGGTTAGAACATGCTCCTTTAACTCAGAGGAGTTTGTTATTACCCACCTTCTGAAGCTTACTTCTGTCAATTCATCAAACTCATTCTCTTTCCAGTTTTTTTCCTTTGCTGATGAGGAGTTATGATCCTTTGGAGGAGAAGAGGCATTCTGGTTTTTGGAATATTCAGCATTTATATACTTGTGTTTCCTCCTATCTCTGGATTTATCTACATTTGGTCTTTGATGCTAGTGACCTTTGGATGCGGTTTTTGTGTAGACATTTTTTTTATTGATATTGATTCTATTCCTTTCTTTTTGTTAGTTTTCCTTCTAACAGTCAGGTTCCCCTGCTGCAGGTCTGCTGGAGTTTGCTGGAGTTCCCCTGCAGACACTCTTTGCCTGGGTATCACCAGCAGAGGCTGCAGAACAGCAAAGATTGTTGCCTGTTCTTTCTTCTGGAAGCTTCATCCCAGAGGGGCACCCACCAGATGCCAGCCAGAGCTCCTCTGTATGAAGTGTCTGTCGGTCCCTACAGGGAGGTGTCTCCCAGTCAGGAGGGGTCAAGGACCCTCTTGAGGAGGCAGTCCGTCCCTTAGCAGAGCTTGAGTGTTGTGCTGGGACATCTGCTTCTCTCTTCAGGGCTGGCAGGCAGGAATGTTTAAGTCTGCTGAAGCTGCACCCACAGCCACCCCTTCCCCCAGGTGCTCTGTCCCAGGGAGATGGGAGTTTTATCTATAATTCTTTGACTAGGGCTGCTACCTTTTTTCAGAGATACCCTGCCCAGAGAGGAGGAGTCTAGAGAGGTCGTCTGGCTACAGTGCCTTTGCTGAGCTGTGGTGGGTTCTGCCCACTTTGAACTTCCCAAGAGCTTTGTTTACACTGCGAGAGGAAAACTACCTACTCAAGCCTCAGTAATGGCAGGTGTCCCTACCCCCACCAAGCTGGAGCATTCCAGGTTGACTTCAGACTGCTTTGCTGGCAGCGAGAATTTCAAGCCAGTGTATCTTAGTTTACTGGGCTCTGTGGGGGTGGGATTCAACTGAGCTAGACCACTTGGCTACCTGGCTTCAGGCCCCTTTCCAGGGAAGCGAATGGTTCTGTCCTGCTGGTGTTCCAGGCACCACTGGGATATTTTTAAAAAAACTCCTGCAGCTAGCTCGGTGTCTGCCCAAAGGGTCACCTAGTTTTGTGCTTGAAACCCAGGGCCCTGGTGGTGTAGGCACCTGAGGGAATCTCCTGGTCTGTGGGTTGCAAAGACCATGGAAAAAGTGTAGTATCTGGGCCAGAATGCACCATTCCTCATGGCACAGTCCCTCACAGTTTTCCTTGGCTAGCGGAGGAAGTTCCCAGACCCCTTGTGCTTCCCAAGTGAGGTATGCCCCAACCTGCTTCTGCTCACCCTCCATGGGCTGCTCCCACTGTCTAACCAGTTCCAGTGAGATGAGCTGGCTACCTCAGTTGGAAATGCAGAAATCACCTCCCTTCTGCGTTGATCTCACTGGGAGGTGCTGACCAGAGCTCTTCCTATTCAGCCATCTTGTCAGTCACCTCATTCCTTTTTAAGACTAAATGATATTTCATTGTATGTAGATGCCAATTTTGTTTAGCCATTTATCTATTGACAGACACATGCTACTTTTTGATGATTACAAATAATACTACTATGAACATTTATGTATAAGTTTTGCATGAATGCATATTTTTGTTTCTCTTGGATACATACCTAGAAGAGTAATTTTGGATCATGTGGGAACTCTACATTTAATTTTTTGAGGAGTTTAAACATCTAGATACTTTAAAGCTCACTGGAAGGACAGGGCCCTGGCTCTCTGACTCACCAGGCTGTCTCTTGAAAAGGCCACACAGGTCAGGTTTTTGAGAAGTAACTCTAATGTTTTATGAAAAGAGAGGTGTCTTCACTTCAACTTTTAAATGAAAAGATTCACCATAATGATTATTGTCTCCATTTCATCATACCTCTCTCCTTAGCTGTATATACTTTGAGAATAACATTATTTACCTCTTTAAGTAAGTAGGCCACATAGCACAGTTATGAGCACATGCTATAGAGACAGACTTGCTGATTCACATGCTGCCTTCCCTACTTACCAGTTGTATAATACTGGGTGTGTTACTTAACAGTTTCTCATCTATAAAAATGATATTATGACAATAGTGATGCTACTTCCTTGGAGTTATTGTGGAAATTAATACCTGTGAAGATCATAGAATGGTACCTGGCATAGTCTAAGTATTCTATAAATGTTCATTTTTATTATCCCACCACCAACATTCCATAATGTTTGACACATAGTTGGTGCTCCATGAATATCTGCTGAATGAGATACGTGATAGGAGGGCTTAGCTAGAGGAAGATTCATCACATGTAAAGTATTAATAGAATGAACCAGTCCTTAGCATTTGTTTCTAGGGCAATTAACCACTCTTTCCTGGTTGCACCTATAGCACTTAGAACATCCAATAGAACTGACATCTTGGCTTTGAAATATTGTGGCTGTGCTGAGATCTGTGGCTTGCACACAGCTACCTGCTCTTCTTCACCTTTTAACAACTGATACCCAGCTCAGGGGCCAAGCACCAAGCAAGTATGGAAATATTCAGTACAACATCTTATTGGTACTTGATTGCCAATAAGACCAGTCTTATCTTCTAGAGGAAATAAAATCTGTATGTACATTAGCCAGGAGCCAAGACAACCGAGTTTTATGTGCAGTTTTATAATTAGCTAGTAGTATGACATTTGACCATATAGCTACCCTCTTTTGTGTTTTCCTAAGGTATAATATTGGCCCAGATGAAAATGGGATTTGTGTGGTTCAAAAATGATTACAAATCATCTATTTCACATGATTCAAGCTAATACTTCCAGTCCTCAAGTTCTATGTCCCAAGCAAGTAGTCCTCAAAAGACTCCTGTAGTAGAAGAAGAAAAAAACACTCCTCATGAGAGACTCATACAATATAATGTACACCTAAGCATGAGTATACTTAACAAGCATGGGTGACTTTGAAGCACAGCACTAAAGGAAAGGAAATAAGTATTTATTAACAGTCGCGACCACAATCCCATTTAAATTTCAAACAACTTTCAGAAATAGGTGTCTCCCCACATTACAAATGAAAGAAACAAATGCCAAATGAATTACTTGTAAATGACACAGAAGTTTTAAGGGTGGATCCAGTACTCCCACATACCCCCAAGTCTGTCTGAATACAGAACCTATGTTCTCTCCACCACGACCCTCTGCTTTTGCTGAGGAAGCCTAACCTACACAGAATGGCCCTTGAAAGAATGACTAAAGGATAAGCGGCCAAGAGAAGAATGGAAAATAATTCATATACTCTAATTTTACTGCAGGATGTGACTGCAATTTTATTTCGGTTGTAAAATTTATTATGAAATATCTCTTCTTGACTTCATCCCCACTCTTGACATTGAAGTCTCAATGGTGCCATTTAAAAATTTCTTAGCTATATCCTTAAGGGTTCAGAATAAAACCCTCCTGTACATAAGAGGCAGCATAGGTTAACAGCCTCCTTTGATTTCTGCTTCTTGGTGACCATATATATAACTTTGTACAAGTTACTCAGCCTCCTCCTGCCTCAGCTTCTCACTTCTGGAAAAATTAAGAAAACATCAGTAACTATTATGGAATTTTAAAACACACCTCCCTTTTCTTACAGAAAATAAAGAAGAGCTAAAAAGATATAGTTCTGTTTTTTTTTTTTTCCCCATTCTTGGTTAAAAGGAATCAGCTAAGGAAACTTGAAGGCAAAAGAGTGATGAAGAAACTACAGATACTTTATTGATAAACAGTTGATGTAAATGTCTTATTTTGAGTAGATGATGAAATGGAAATGGTACTAAAACTTGATTAAGTAAAGGCAAAGCTGGCAAGGTGTGATGGCTCATGCCTGTAATCCAAGCAATTTGGGAGGGTGAGGTCAGTAGATCACCTGACCTCAGGAGTTTCAGGTCAGCCTGGGCTACATGGCAAAATCCTGTCTATACAACAAATACAAAAATTACCCAGGTGTGGTGGTGTGCACCTGTGGTCCCAGCTACTCAGGAGGCTGGAGAGGGAAGATTGTGCAAGCTGGGAGGTTGAGGCTGCAGTGAGCTGAGATTGCACCATTGCACTTCAGCACAGGTGACAGAATGAGACCCTGTCAAAACAAAAACAACAACAAAAAAACCATAATATGATATGAATACATTTAACTATGAAACTCCTCTATAAAAGTCATGGCAATTTTCCTCTTGTGTGATTTCCTTCTTCTCACTATAAAAAAAAAGAGGAGTCTTCTGGTAATGTTAATAAAATGTATACCCGTTAAGGTGTGATTTTTTCTTTTTTCTTCTTTGTTCTCCAAAAAGCCATCACAAGAGAGAAAAATTGTGTTTTGTTTTGATAAAGACTAAGATTAATGTGGCCCCTTTTATATAAGCTAATACAACCAATTATTTTTAATTTTTAAATAAAATTATTATTTTTTAGACACAAGGTCTCACTCTGTCACCCAGGCTGGAGTACAGTGATGCTATTACTGCTCACTGCAGCCTTGACTTCCCAGGCTCAAATGATCCTCCTGCTTCAGCCTCCCGAGTTGCTGGGACTACAGGTGCACACCACCACATCCAGCTAATTTTTGTATTTTTTTGTAGAGACAGTATATTGCCGTGTTGTCCAGGCTGGTCTGTAACTCCTGGGCTCAAGTGATCTGTCCACCTCAGCCTCCCAAAGTGCTGAAATTACAGGTGTGAGCCACTGTGCCTAGCCTATAATATTTTAAATTGTAAAATTAAAGCATTAATAACAGTTTCTAAACCTGAATCTAATATGCAGCTTTATGTCCTGACCTTTATGTCCTGACACAATATGCAGCTTTATGTCCTGAATCTAGTATGCAGCTTTATGTCCACATGATGTTATGATGATTAAAGATTAAAGAAGTAAATTCATGAAAAACAGGACAATGTCTGGCACAAGCCAAGTGTTCAGGAAATTATTATTATTGCATCTTAACAGTATCAAGTTATTATTTTTCACCCATTGTATTTATTGCAAAATAGAAATTGGCCCTGGGAATCAATTACCACATACATGGTATAACTAATCTCAAATATTTAAATTGGCTAAGATTTCTATGTTTCATTAAGGCAATCATGGACCATGGAGTCTAACTAGATCAATGGTTTACAATCATTAAACAAATAAATAAAAATGAAGCCCATAATACAAAAAACATTTCACAGGACTCTATGTGATATAAATTATATAAACTGTATTTGGATTTATCCCTTAGCTGAAAAAAATACATAAAGATTAAAAGCTACCATAAATCCCCTAATGCTTTGAAATTAATTTATATTTTGTTTATGACAATGTATATATGAAAATTCATATTTGAGCCATATTCATTCACATAACAGTTAAGCTTGTAGAATATACAGCCTCACTGGCATTTTTAACAGCTTAATGGGCTCCTGGGAATCCATGGCTAGCCATTAAGAATAATGGATTAGAAGGGTCAGCAAAACCTTTTCTGCAAAGGGCCAGAGAGTAAATATATTAGACTCTGCTGGTCATGTATGTCTCTGTTGAAACAACTCAAGTTTCCATTGTAGCAGTGGGCTACAAATGACATGTAAACAAATGGGTGTAGCTGTGTTCCAATAAGACTTCATTTTCAAAAGGAGATTTGGCCCTAGGGCTATAGTTAAAGACCCCAGAATTCATTCCTAATTAGTTATAATTTCTGAAATTATAACTACTTGTTGTTACGGTTTAGATATGGTTTGTTTGGCTGCACCAAGTCTCATGCTGAAATTTTATCACCAGTATGAGAGGTGTGGCCTGGTAGGAGGTATTTAGGTCATGGGGGCAGATCCCTCCTGAATGATTTGGTGCCATTCTCAAGGAATGGAGTGAGTTCTCATTCTCAGCTCTGAGAAGAACTGATTGTTGAAAAAATCCTTGCACCTCCTCCCCATTCTACCTTGCTTCCATTCTTGCCATGTGACCTCTGCACACACTGGTTCCCTTTCACCTTCACTTGTAGCCATGAATACAAGCTGCAGTCAGCTACAGATTCTGGCCTAGACACAAAATAGCCAGAAAAGAACAAGGGCAGATTTATAGGAAGGGTTTGTACTAGGTCTGAAGCAGTTTCTGGGTGCTGGGAGAGAAGGGTAAGAGTACCACTAAAATGTGAATTATGGACTCTCTGGTCACAAGTGATAAAACAGTAGGCCAGGGTAATTACACATCAATCAGGAGAAAGCAAGCCTTTGAGGCAACCTAGAAATAAATTAACCTCTGTCTCTTTTGAGTCACATAAACCACAATGTCTATTTTTAAGCTGTCACAGTCATTTCATCCAGACTACCCCTAGGGTTAAAGACTGGGAGGAATAACCATTGCTGCTTATTGATTCCAAATGCAAATGCTGTGCACAAGCAGCTCAGCTTACTCGGGTCTCATGCTTGATAATCTAATTCAGACATCTGGCTCCTTGGGCCTGTCTGGCCTCAGTGTAATTGCTCACCAAGTCTGCCACTCCTTTTAGCCTTAAATCAGCCTAGTAAATATCACTGACCTCCCAGACCACATTGTCATGCTGATTTTAGGCATCTATATCCCTTTATTGTTTAGTAGCTTTTCTTTTCTACCCAGGTCATTCCCTTCTCATCTGCCTTGTCAGACTCCTTTTATGTCTCTGCTACAGTCTTGCTGGATAATTATAAAAGTAACAGTTATTTTTTTTCATATGAAGTACTGTTTATAAAGTATAATAAGCACTTTCACAGCTCAGCTCAGAATCCTTGTCAGCGGTGCTGAGGAAGTCCTGCTGAGAGGCTGTGCAGTTATCCAGGAAAGAGACAATGAGGAAGTGGACAAGGAGGTGTCAGGGAAATGAGAAAGGGAGGATGCCAAAGAATTCACTGGAGGCTGCATACAAATTTATTGTCAGAGGAGACAAAAGATACTTAAAAGATTAGGGATCATTGTTCAAGAAAGAAAAAAGTGTGGCAAAACAGAAGTCTGAAAAATAATGACTAAGAGATACAGGCAAGACAAATATTTTCACCCAATTCTAGTATGAATGAAAAAGGCAGTATCTCTGAAAACTCGAAGGAAAAAAAAAGGAATAGAAACAACTTCTGACAGGATCAATTTGGCCTACATTAATTTCTTTAAAGAATTTCCTCTGGTGTAGTTACACACAGCAGACTCTATATATTCTGTATATTCCCTGCTCTTATGTTTAGGATTCCAAACTGCCTGGATTCCCTTGCTAAGACATCTAACTCCTTCTGTTTTTCTTGCATCCCCTATGGTTTCCAAACCACCCATCTTTCATTCACATCCCCAACTTTGCTCATAATCAAATTTCTTGAATTTTTTATAAACTTTTCACAATACTATATCATAACTCATTTTATAGAGTTGACCATGCACTGAAAAAAGCCCTTGGTAGAACTTTTCTCATTCAATACTAACAAGGGAATTATTATCCCTTCTTAACACTATATTTAAAGCCCACTGAAAGAGATTGCTTTTATTGTCTCCTTGTCTGCAAATTATTATGATTGAGTCTGTGAGTTACACTCCTCTTAGCTTAACCATGTTTCTAAGAACCATTTCACATTTGGCATCCCAAATAACAAATTATCCCAAAACTTTGTAGCTCAAAACAACAACAAAAAAATTTAGTATCTTAAAGTTTCTGAGTAAAGCATGTCTTAGGATCTTTCATAAGGCTACAATCAAGGTGTTTCCCAGGGCCGTGGTCTCATCTGAAGGCTCAATTGAAGGAAGACCTGCTTGTGAGCCCACTGATGTGGTTGCTGGCAGGATTCAGTTCCTTTCTCATTGTCAGCCACATGTCTCCCTCTGGTCCATGCCATATGGGCCTCTGCATGGAGCAGCTCACAGTGTGACATCTGGCTTCCTTCAGAGCAAGTGAGCAAGAGAGCAAAAGGGAATCCCCAAGTGGAAGCCCCAAATCTTTGTAATCCAATCTCAGAAGTAATATCCCTTCCCTTTTACCATAATCTGTTCATTAGAAATGAGTCACTAGACTCAGCTCACACTGAAGGTGGGGAGGTTGTGCAAAGGTATAAATGCCAGGCAGCAGAGAAACATTGGGAGCCCTCGTAGAGACTGTCAGCCACATAGCCCAATGCTCATGATCCCCAAAGTTTATTTGGAGGAACATGAAATGTTGACGTGTTTGGGGAATTTTTTTTAAAGTTGCATTTTGTATTTAAACTATATTTTTTAAATTTTACATGGGGGCTTTAATAAAGCTGTGTAATAAGTATATGGGTGTCCTTTATAGTATTCTCTACAATTTATTTGTTTGTAATATACCAAAACAAAAATGCCTTAAAAATTTACAGTAAAAGAATAAAACACATTCCTAGAGTTGTTTTTTGTAAAACAATCTTTTATACAGTTTATCTATGTGCTGGTTTATGCTTTATATCTTGTCATAATTTTAACATATGCTTAAGATATGAATGTTTATATAATAGTAAGTTTCTCCCATAGACCATCTCTCTTCTGCTTACCATATTTCCTTTAACTCCCTAATTACAGTGACTCTGAGATTGTACCTGAAAAATTAGTAGGGTTTTCCCTATCCTAGCTTTTCTCTCCAAAAATATCCAGGAAAGCCTAAGTTTTGTATATGCATGTCCTTGAGTCAGATCTCATTGCTACCTACTGATGTGATATAATTTGGATGTGTGTCTCCTCCAAATCTCATGTTCATATGTGACCTCCAATGTTGGAGCTGAGCCTAATGGGAGGTGTTTGGGTCATGGGGGTGCATATTTCATCAATGGCTTGGTGCCATCCTGATGGTAATGAGTGAGCTCTCATTCTGGCAGATCACATGAGAGCTGGTTGTTTAAAGGAGACTGGGACCTCCTCATCCCTCTCTTGCTCCCTCTGTCCTGTCATGTGTTATGTCCACTTCCCCTTTGCCTTCCACTATGAATGGAAGCTTCCTGAGGCCCACCAGAAGTGATGCTGGTGTCATGCTTCTTATACAGCCTGCAGAATTATGAGCCAAATAAGCCTCTTTTCTTTGTAAATCACCCAGCCACAGGCATTTCTTTATAGTAATGCAAAGTGGATTAACACATGATGCTCCTTTATTTTTTAAAAAGGCTGCAAACAGTAAGAAGATTCCCCTCTCTTTCTCAGTGGATGTAAAATAGTGATTCTGCATAAATGTATCAACTTTCTGCATAAATGTAGCTCAACTTCTGGGGTGGGCTTCCTCAAGACCTGGAGAGCAAGTCCTACCTAGCCTATTTGGCCTGAAGTTCAAAATCTGTTCCAATTCAGGTAATATTTTCCTTTCTGTATGCCATATTTATAATGATTTTTAACTCAAAAAAGGAAACAGGATATTATTAATTACAATCTCCTAAAACTCCAATAGGTGTTATAAAACTTCTGAATATAAAGAAACAGACAGCAAAAACGTATATGGACAAAAAAGGTAAATTTGAGTGTGAAAAAAGGAGCTGAAAAATGAAAGCCTTGCTTTGAAACAAAGCAGCACTGAAGAGTCTACAAAGAGAGAATGTCTGGAGAGAGACTGATGTGGGAGAGGAGAGTGAGGATCAGATTATAGTATCTTTCCTATGCTAAGGAATTTGGAGCTTTTTTGATAGGCAATAAAGAGTTACGTATAACAGCTGTGTTTAAATTGTTCCTATGTGATGTGTGATCCCCTAACTTGTATTAACTTGATTGACTCTCCCTTAACTGAGAAAGCCAGATGGATTCCATTGGGCTCCTTCATTTGCAAGACATTAAGGTCTCCTTACCCACCCCCTTCCTCAAGGACTTAACTAGTGCAAGCTGACTCTCAGCACATCAAAGAGTGCAATTAACTGATAAACTACTCTGGCAATCTATGCCCACAGTTCCTGGGAATTTGTTCTGGTGACAGTATTCTGAAGCCCCTGCATTTGGGTCAGGAGTCCCCACACCTATCACCTTGTGATGAATTTAAAGCCCCTGCACCTGGAACTGTTTGTTTTCCTGTAACCATTTGTCTTTTCTCCTGTTTTTTGCCTGTTTTACTTCTGTAAGATTGCTTCTGCTCAATTTCCCACCCCTTCAAACCAAAGTATAAAAGAAAATCTAGCCCCTTCTTTAGGGCCAAGAGAATTTTGAACGTTAGCCATCTCTCATTCTCTGGCTAATAAAGGACTCCTGAATTAGTCTCAAAGTGTGGTGTTTCTCTATAACTCACTTGGTTACAACATTTGAAGGGCCCAGTGAGATATTTGCCACCGGGTGAGAGTTAAACTTGTTCCAGGCTCCCCTGGACAGATGGCGGACTTATAGGGGAGGCACCACCTGAAGATGTCCCAGGACCCCATAAGACCCCGTCTTCCGGAGGAGAATGGATAGATCACCAGTGTGTGCCCACAAAATTCAACTTCTGAGTCCTCAGTTTTTGGTCCCGGGAAGGTAAGTTAGATCTGACTCTGGTTTGCTGAGAGGGAAGTGACCTTGATGAGGGCATCTCTCTCTTTGACTCTGCCCACATTCCAGGATGCTGGATGACAGCGCCTTGGTTTTCTGTTAGGCGCCTTTGGTTCTGGTTTGGTGAGAGGGAACTGTCCCTGATGATGGCGTCTCTCTTTGACTCTGTCCATATTCCAGGACACTGGAGGACAGAGTCCTGGTTTCTGGCAGGCCGGGTCTCTCCATTAAGACTCGTCTCTCACTTTCTCCCCCTCTTTCTCTCCTTCTCGCCCCGCCCCCCGCTTTTTCTTTATCTCCTCCTTCTCTCGTTCAGGTCTTCTGGAGACCTCTGTTTAGAATGGGAATAAGAAAAATTGTTATAAATTCTGTGGGAATGTGTGCATGAATGCGGAATTCAAGGGCTTGCTCTTGAATCTCCAGTTTGTAGCTCTATGGCAAAAGCTACAGAGTTCGAGTGGGCCCTCACCTGCAGTTCTGTGGCAACCTCATAAGGCTTAAGGCAGCACTTGGCATAGCTTGATCCAAGCCAGGGGCTTATACTGGCCTGCCAATGCTAAGAGAAGCCTAAGTCGCCTCAGGGTGAGCGGCTAGGTGGACATCTGACTGATCCCATCATGGGACCCCCTCCCCTTTGTCTGTCTATAAAAACTGCCACAATTGTTTATATACCCTAGGGTCTATTGCCTGTTTTGTGTCTATTGCCTGTTTTGTGTCTATTGTCCTGTTTGGCGTTTATTGTCCTGTTTAGTGTTTGTCTAAGTTTCGTATGTCAGATCATCAATATTGCCCAAGACTAGTGGGCAAGGACTTCTTCAAAGTCCTGAGTGCAGATTTTCTAACACACCAGGTCTCAGGCATGTCTCTTCAGGTTGCCGGGCCCAGGGGCCAGGCACGCCTCCACCAGTTTACAAAAGAAACAGCCTCCTTCCCCTGTGGCAGGGGCTCCCCAACCTGCAGGTGAAGAGTAGGAGGTGACAGAGCTGAACCCCCTACCCCAGAGACCCCCTCGGGCGCCTGGCTCCTGCACCTTCAGGCATCAGAGCCCCTGACTTCTGCGACCCCCAGCGCGTCCACACCTGACTCAGAATGCAGGCACCCAGCCTGCTGCGGTAACCTTTCCCCGGGCCAGGCTTCTGAGCTAGGCTTGCAGCGCCTGAGGGGGCCTGGAGGCGGTGTGGGGGACCGCGGAGTCATCCTGGCAACCCAACACTGCCCAGCATGGCTCTTCCCAGCCTGAAAAGATCCGAGTGGACCCTTCCCCTGCTCATCCCCATCCCTTGCCCCACACATCTCATTTTCCTGTGTCACAGCCAGTCCAGCACCTCCAAGACTTAGCTCTGCTGTCCCTCCTCAAACCCTTAAAAGAAAAGGAGAACTCATGTGGCAGGAAGCACTGGCAATAGATGTTTTCCTGCTTCTTTTGGCCATAATATTTCTGTTCTTCTGATACTACAGTCCCCCAGGTCGTGAATTTCTCTGTCCATGCTGGGTTTAATATCTCTGTTCAAACCTTGTTAAACTGCCTCCAGAATGGGGAACTCTTCTTCCCGGCCTCATAAGGATTGGAGCCCCCTCCAATGTATGTTACAAAGTTTCTCTCTAGGCTTCTCAGAGGATTATGGGGTCCGCCTTAAAAATGGCAAACTCTGGACACTGCAAAACAGAATGGCCAGAGTTTGGAGCCAGCTGGCCCCTAGAAGGGTCACTGAACCTCGTAATTGTTTAGGCCGTGTGGCGGGTTGTTGTTGGAACTCCCAGTCACCTCGATCAGTTTCCATATATTAATCAGTAGCTAAGTTTGGTCAGGAGCCCTCCTCCATGGTTCCGTTAATGCGCCATTCATAATTCTACCTCCAAGGTCCTTTTGAGCCAGATCTCACTTTTGCCTTGACCCTCAGCTGGCTCGGCTCCTCCTATACTGCATCCTTCTGAAGAAGAGGAGAGTCTCCCTCACCCAGTTCTGCGTATGTATAACCCTCCTGCTCCCTTAGAATCTTCCCTTATCATCTCGACTGCGTCACCTGTGGGCTCTCCACCTATTGCCTCTCAATTGTGGCTGTGGCAGGAGGAGGTAGACTCCCTTCTCCCACTGAGAGAGGCACAGATCCCTCCAGGTGATGAGCGCTCAGCGCCATTCTTAGTTTACGTCCCTTTTTCTACTTCTGACCTGTATAACTGGAAAGCTCATAATCCCCCCTTTTCTAAAGCCCCAGGTCTTGACCTCACTGATGGAATCCCTGCTCTGGACCCATCGTCCCACTTAGGATGACTGTCAACAGCTTCTTTTGGCCCTTTTCACCTCTGAAGAGAGGGAACATATCCTAAGAGGCCAGAAAGCATTTCCTCACATCAGCCAACAGGCCAGAAAAGGAAGCTAGAGGCCTCCTTGAGAAAGTTTTTCCCTCGACCTACCCAAATTAGGACCCAAACTCCTTGGGTGGGAAGACAGCTTTAGATGATTTTCACTGGTATCCCCTTGCAGGTATCAAGAGAGCCACTCAGAAACCCATAAACTTGTCTAAGATGACTGAAATTGCCCAGGGGCTTGATGAGTGATCGGGAGCATTTTTAGGACGCCTTCAGGAGACCTATCAGACTTACATCCCTTTTGACCCACTGGCTCCCGAAAATAGCTGTGCTCTTAATTTGGCATTTGTGGCTCAGGCAGCCCCTGATATGAAAAAAACTACAAAAACTGGAAGGATTTGCTGGGATGAATATCAGTCAACTTTTAGAAATAGCCCAAAAAGTTTTTGACAACCGAGAGTTTGAAAAGCAAAAACAGGCAGCTCAGGCAGCTGAAAAGGCTGCTGCTGAAGCATCAGAAAGACAAATGAAAATCTTATGGTGGCCATCCAGGAAGCCAGAAAAGAAAGGCCCCCATCACAGAACACTATCTAGGGGACCCAGGGTCCACGCCAGAAAAGTGAGCAGGGTTCCCTACAAAGAAACCAGTGCACCTATTGCAAGCAGGTAGGACACTGGAAGAAGGAATGCCCATTAAAGCCAGAAGAAAAATGAGAAAAGAAAAAAGTCCTTAGCCTCCCCGCAGCAGAGGAGTCAGATGGTTGACAGGACTGGGGCTCCCTCTCAGCCTCCAGGAGCCCATGATAACCACCACAGTGGTGGGGGAGGAGAGCCTAAATGCTTCCTAATTGATACTAAGTTGTCTCTGAGCCATAACCACAACAGCAAGCCTAGTTCAAGAGGCTGATAAACTGACTCTAGGTCAAAATTTAACCCTTACGGCTCCTCATGCCATAGAGACTTTGCTGCAAAGTGCTTCTGGCAAATAGATGTCAAATGCTCACATCCTGCAGGATCAGAGTTTACTGTTAGATCAACCTCATTTAACTTTCTCTCCCACAAGATGTTTAAATCCAGCTACATTGTTCCCTGATCCAGACATTACCACACCTGTCCATGACTGCCAAGAACTGTTAGAGACTACGGAAACTAGCTGACCTGATCTCCAAGATGTGCCTCTAAAGGAGGCAGATGCCACCATGTTTACAGATGGTAGCAGCTTCCTTGAGCAAGGAGTTCAAAAGGCTGGTGCTACCGTCACTACAGAGACGGATATACTGTAAGCCCAAGCAGCGCCAGAAAGTACCTCAGCATAAAAGGCTGAGTTGATTGCCCTCACTCAAGCCCTCTGATGAGGTAAAGACAAACACATTAACATTTACACTGACAGTAGATATGCTTTCATTATTGTGCATGTGCGTGGAGCCATCTGTCAAGAGCACAGGCTGCCCACCTCAGTGGGAAAGACTATCAAAAACAAAGAAGAAAGTCTGGCCCTGCTTGAAGCTGTATGGTTCCCTCAGCAGGTGGCTGTAATTCACTACAAAGAACATCAAGAAAAGGCACGGCCATTGGCCATGGTAAGTAAAGAGCAGACTCTGTAGCTCAAAAGACAGCTCGGCTCCCCATCGAACCTGCTGTCCACTGTGTCTTTTCTGCAACCTAACTTGCCAGCATCAGAAAAAGAAAAACAAGCTTCAGATCTCCAGGCCAATAAAAAATTAAGAAGGTTGGTAGATGGTAGATTCTTCCTAACTCCAGAATCTTCATACCCTGAGCTCTCAGGGAAACTTTAATCAGTCGTCCGCATTCTACCACCCATTTAGAAGGAGCAAAATTGGCCCAGCTCCTAAGGAGCTGCTTCAAGATCCCCTGCTTTCAGAACTTAGCAGATCAAGCAGCTCTCCGGTGTATGCCTTGCACTCAAGTAAATGCCAAGCAAGGTCCTAAACCCAGCTCAGGCCACCGCCTCAGGGGAAACTCACCAGGAAAAGGGGAGGAAATTAACTTTACAGAAATAAAACCACACCAGACTAAGTACAAATACCTTCTGGTACTAGTAGACACTTTCTCCAGATAGACTGAGGCATTTGTCACCAAAAACGAGACTGCCACCACAGTAGTTAGGTTTTTACTCAATGAAATCATCCCTCAACATAGGCTGCCTTTTGCCATAAGGTCTGATAATAAACTGGCCTTCACCTCATTCATAGCTCAGTCAGTCAGTAAGACATTAAACATTCAATGGAAACTCCATTGTGCTTATCGACCTCAGAGCTCTAGGCAGGTAAACTGCATGAACCGCACCCTAAAAAGTACTCTTACAAAATTGATCTTAGAGACCAGTGAAAATTAGGTAAAGGTCCTTCTTTTAGCCCTTCTTAGAATAAGATGCACTCCCTACCAGGCTAAGTTTTCACCTTTTAAAATCATGTATAGAAGTGCTCCTCCTATCTTGCCTAAGCTAAAAGATACCCGTTTAGCAGAAATCTCACAAGCTAATTTTTTATAGTACTTAGTCTCTCCAACAGGTACAAGACATCACCCAGCCACTTGTCCAGAGACCTCATCCCAATCCAGTTCCTGACCAGACGGGGCCCTGTCACTTATTCCAGCGAGATGACCTGCTGTTTGTTAAAAAGTTCCAGAAAGAAGAACTCACTCCTGCTTAATAAAAGACCTCATGCTGTCATCCTCACCACACCGACGGCTCTGAAAGTAGATGGCATTCCTGCTTAGATTCATGACACCCCCTAGTACCAAAGCATGTTTAACTGTAATCTATGGCTACTCTAATTACTGGATTGGCAGAACTCCTTTTCTCCTCTTGTTTAGTCTTCAAACGCTGTATGTTACAATTAGTTTCTTAACTTTGTAAAACAACGCATAGCTTCTGCCAAACTTATGTATCTTAAGACCCAATATAACTCCCCTTGTTATAAATGAGGAATCAATGATTTGATTCCCCCAAAAGGCAAGTGGGGAATATGATACCCTAACTTGTATTAACTTGATTGACTCTCTCTTAACTGAGAAAGCCAGATGGATTCCATTCAGCTCCTTCATTTGCAAGACATTAAGGGCTCCTTACCCACCCCCTTCCTCAAGGACTTAACTAGTGCAAGCTGACTCTCAACACACCAAAGAGTGCAATTAACTGATAAGGTACTGTGGCAAGGTACTTCCAGTCCACAGTTCCCAGGAATTTGCTTGGGTGATAGTAATCTAAAGCCCCTGCATTTGTGTCAGGAGCCCCCACACCTATCACCTTGTGATGAATTTAAAGCCCCTGCACCTGAAACTGTATTCCTGTAACCATTTGTCTTTTCAACTTTTATTGCCTGTTTTACTTCTGTAAGATTGCTTCAGCTCATTTCCTCCTCCCCTCTCTAAACCAAAGTATACAAGAAAATCTAGCCCCTTCTTTAGGGCCCAGAGAATTTTGAGGGTTAACCATCTCTTGTTCACCAGCTAACAAAGGACTCCTGAATTAGTCTCAAACTGTGGCTTTTCTCTATAACTCGCTTGGCTATAACAGGTGGAGCTATAGGTAATTCTTTTCTTCCTCCTTTTTGTATTTCAATTTTATTTTTTCTTCTTTCTTTTTGAGATAGAATCTCTCTCTGTTATCTAGGTTGGAGTGTAGTGGCATGATCTTAGCTCACTGCTCCTGGGTTCAAGCAATTCTGTCTCAGCCTCCTGAGTAGCTGGGATTACAGCTGCACACCAGCAAGCTCAGCTAATGTTTGTATTTTTAGTAGAGACGGGGTTTCGCCATATTGGCTAGACTAGTCTCAAACTCCTGACCTCAGGGTCTGCCATCCTCAGCCTCCAAAAGTGCTGGGATTACAAGCATGAGCCACCGTGCCCGGCCTTAATTTTTCTTTATTGGAAAAGAAAGAATATTTATATTTTTAAGACCACCAGATGGAGCATTTAGAAAAGGAGGAGGATTTAAGTACCTTTTTTCATTTTTTATTAGCCTGACCTTTGTGACTATATTGACTCTGCTGGGGTCACTTTCTCTATTTGTGCATGTTTTCTTTCTCAACTGCCTGGAGAATTTGTATGGATCCATGACTTCGGGCCACCACATAATGTTGCAAAGATTATACCTGCTAAGAGTGCCCAGTTAAGGAAGAAGGGTGGCTGAATTCTGCCTGTGCTCTGCCTGAAAGCCCTATGCTCTGTGCAGGCCTTAGTTCACCCAGAGGAAGGAGCACCTTTTAAAAGTATACACAAAGGCACATTATGGGCTGGCAGCAGCCCTGCCTGGCCCCAAGTGAGGTAGCAGTGCCAGATGCCTTCAGAATAGACTGGAAGGCCTTCTGTTCATCTACTATGTGAAAATTGTAACTGGAACAACTTTGTCCAAGGAGAGAAGAGAGTTCATAAGAAAAAGCCATAGAATGGTGTCTGAAAAAAAAATTGCAGAGGATATAAGAGATCTGAATGAAGCAGATGTAATGAAACAACAAGTTTAGTTTCAGGTTTAAGTTTGTTTTACTGAATGAGATAGAATACCCTTTGAGTAAACACAAATACAAAGGGTTTATTGAGAAGATACAGAGGAATTTCACAGAGCCAAAAGCCCAGTCTGGCTTCACAAGACCTGAAAAACCAGAATGGGGTACAAGGAGGTTTTCCCCTTTCTTTCTCAGGAATCATACAGCCTCTCCTCTCCTCATCTCTGTATTGTCTGCTCTACTCTTCAGTCTCTCTCTAAAGACAAGTTTTTCTTATTCATTAGAAAGCCCATGGCAAAAAATAGCTCCTCAATCTCAACTCTATGGGACCATTTTGTTCATACATTCACTGTTCTCTGACCATAATGTCTATAGATTTGGATCAAATTCCCTAGAGATGAGAGAGGAAATTCCTATTTTACTCACTTGCAGATTCAAAATTAACACATATATGATTTGTAAAGAGAGTATTTCTACCAACTTGGACCAAGACAGTAGATTTCTATATTGAGTTCTACAGATCAGCCAATAGCTGTGTTAAAGTCAAAATATAGAGACGAATTTCTAAATTTAAAACATTTTATTTGGGAAGCAAAGATTGCAATTCAGCACATACCCACAGACTGGGTGGCCTTTAGTATGTCTGAAGAACAAAAAGAAGGTTGGAGGCTTTTATAAAAAGGACAAATGTTGCATATTGTCTTGAAAGTAATTTCATTGGCAGTAGTAAGGTTTTCGATAGCTGGCAAGCTCTGATTGGTGAATGATATGGTGGCTAAAACTATTTGTAGAGTTACAGCAGGCTGTTTCTGTAGCTATTAGATTAAAACTAGTTCATATTAAAACAGGGTTTCAGCAGCCAGGTTTGCAGAGAACTACATTCTTGGAGCAATATAATATGTACTGAGTGCATTTTCCCCCTGGCTCCTCAACTCTGATTTAGCTGAGTATAACAGGAATGACCCAATTTGTGTGATCAACTTTCACAGCTGACTCCCAAACATTGAATAAGAAATAAGTAAGAAATAAGACAAGATATAAGCAAAGTTATGAAAATTCCCCCACAATGCGATGAATTTATTGATGTTCATCAACAATGAAATAACCATGCTTAAAACTTCCTGCTCTATATAAATTATTGAACTCCCAGACCCAGGCATGTGACTTATTAAAGAAAAAATAAGTATGCTTTTTAGATAGAATGCCTGGGGAATTAATGAGTTCACAACTTAGACAGATGGGTTATTCTTCTCCCTTGTTAAACAATGGGACCACATTTATAATGGTGGTACACCTACCATCAGAGATGGCTTTGAACAATCATGGAGTCTGAATGCTTTTATTTAGCAAAAATTGTACAAAAATGCTGTTAGAGTACTAAGGCTACAAAATTCAGAGCAAGTGACCATGATTTACAAGTGTAGGAAAAATAAGTCAAATGTCAGATAAGGTCTGGATTTTTCTGCAATGCAATCACAAATTTTGCTATTTTTACAGGTCGACAAGAAAACTCAATTCCCCTTCAGGAAGTTAAGTCACCTAAAGATTACATAACCACTAAAAAGACAAACCAGCTAAGGATGCTTAAGAGACGGCTTTTTGAAACTGCACCAATTGATCATAATGGTATGAGTTCCAAGCCCCTTCCTAGCTTTTCTGTAGCTCACTCTTCATCTCCCAAATGACAAAAACAAGCAAACCCACAGACTATTAGTTTACATTATATGCAACCCCGCACCCCATGAAATCCAGAGTACAGGAAATGGTAGAATAGAAGTGAAATCAGTGAAGGTTAATGTCATTAAAGTTAACTCCAGATGCATGGAACTGTTTCTGATCTGGCATAGTTTTTTTTTTTTTTTTTTTATCACATTTTATGTAAAAGATTTCAATTTATGCATCCCTTTCCACATCTAGGTTATGGATTCTGATAGGTATAAGACTGTCTCTTATTTAACCTCTGTATCCTTAGCAACTCGTGATATACCTAGCACAGAAAAGGTACTCAATATGTTTGATGAATGAATGTGTTTTTTTGTTTACAAAATAATAACCTCTCAACTAGAAAAAAAAATCATTCTAATAATCATCACCTCAGGGACTTAAAGAATTTGAGGGTCTGTTTACTGTTGTTCCTGTGTATTTAAACACAGCAGGCCCTACCAAGTATCCTATTGCATCTGGCCCACAAGATCTAGTTTCAGAGATAAATGATTCTAAAAATTTCCCTGGTTTACTCCCCATTTATACCAGATCCACTAGCTTTGTTTCCATCCTCCATTTCTCTGAATTCAGGGCTCAGTACCTTTGACTTTGATCAATGCTTTGGGCTCCTTCAGGTTTGGTGACTGATAGAAGTTCCCCTCTGTTTCATGAACCTATGCCTCCCACCTGACTCTTGTCCCAGCTTACTTCAGAATGATTATGATTGTATTAGATCCATAAATACCATGCTAATCAAATCAACCCTCGAAGGGCTAACTGATAATGGCAATGGATACACCATTAATTGAATGGAGACACCTGTCATTACTTGGGTAAATGATATTCTTTAGTGGTTCTCTGCCTTGGCTGTTCATGGGAATTATCTGGGGAAATCTAAAAATATTGATGCCTAGCCCCATAGATTTTAATGTGATTGGCTTGGGGGAGGCTGGTATCAGAACATTTTAAAAACTTCCAGCTGATTCTTACATAAAGTTGTCAAATCACTGCTTTAGGCTGAAAGCCTAACTCATGCAATTTTTTCCATATTTCTTAGCTTTGTGTTTCTATTCTCCTGTCTGTGTATACCACAGACATTTATATAAATATTGCTAGATGAATGTAGTTTGGCTGAGATTACATGTTAAAAGTTTCCCTGCAGTAAAATGAGATATGTTGGGTGGATAGGTTTGAGACAGGTTAAAACCAAAAAATTCAAAATGTTAATGCCATAAGCATTGATTTCTTCTCTCTAATGAGAGAACCATGAGAGGATATTCCCCTCCAACTCCTATCTTAACTGAAGGCTGAAAACTGTCCGTTCCCGCTCCAACCCCATAGAATAAAGAAGAACTGGCATTCTCTGACTGTCCCTTCCCATTTGCAGGTCATTTGCCCAGGCATTGGGTATTTTGAGAGTTGTCTGTCTGGAGAGATAGGGAACTTAGCTGTTAATGGAGGGACAAATGCCAGCCCTGGGAATTCACTCATGCCTAAAACACACAGAGTGAGTCCAAGGGAATGCAGGCTTCCTTTCTCAGCTATTTGTCTTTAAACATCTGATGGGGAAGCTCCCTTGCCACATGCAACTGAGAAATAGTGCTGACTCAGCTTCTATTCCAAGACCCAAAAGATAAGGGCATAGCACAGCCCTGGGTGCTGGCATCTTCAATTTTAACTCCTGTTTGCCATTTGTCCTTCTCTCTAGACTGTAAGTGCCTGCTTATATGTTGTGCCAAAAGTAAAGCTTCAATTTATATGAGAATATGAGAGTTTATTACATTTAACAAATAATGGCAAACAATACTGTCAACATTGCATACTACAAACAGTTTAAGTAAACTACACATAATATGCTTGGCTTCTTTCATTAAGTCTCATTATTATGGTTCTCTTTGACCACTCCATTGAATCCTCCCCTTTTATAGTCCTGGTTTGAGGCCTGTCTCAGGGAAGAACTGGGAGGAGAGTGGTCACCAACTGTTCACAGCTTGCACCATCCCTAACATGAGATTCCAAATGGATTTTGCCACAGCCCAGTTCTTACAGATGCCTCAGGCTATGGCAGTGTCTTTTAAGAAGACACCTGGCAAGGATTGTTGGCAAGATGACTGAATAGGAAGAGTTGGAGTCTGCAGCTCCCAGCGAGATCAACACAGAAGGCAGGTGATTTCTGCATTTCCAACTGAGGTTTCCAGTTCATCTCACTGGGACTTGTTGGATAGTGGGTGCAGACCACTGAGGGTGAGCCAAAGCAGGGTGGGGCATCTCCTCACCTGAGGAGCAAAGGTTCAGGAATTTTCTCCCCTACCCCTACCTAAGGGAAGCCGTGAGGGACTGAGCCTGAGGAACTCCAGCACAGATACTGCACTTGTCCCATGGTTTTTGCAACCTGCAAACCAGGAGATTCCCTTTGGTTCCTACCCCAACAGGGTCCTGGGTTTCAAGCAAAAAACTGGGCGGCCATTTGGGCAGACACCAAATTCCAGGGAGCCAAGTCTTCCTCAGCTCATCCCACCCCCATGGAGCCCAGCAAACCAAAATGCTCTGGCTTGAAAATCTTGCTGCCAGCACAGCTGTAGTCTGAGATCAACCTGGGACACTCGAGCTTGGTCGGGCGAGGGTTGTCCGCCATTGCTAAGGCTTGAGTAGACAGTTTTTACACTCACAGTGTAAACAAAGCTGCTGGGAAGTTCAAACTGAGTGGAGCCCATGGCATCTCAGCAAGGCTGCTGTTGCCAGACTGCCAGATTTCCCTTCTCTGGGCAGGGCATCTCTGAAAAAAGGCAGCAACCTGAGTCAGGGACTTACAGATAAAACCCCCATCTCCCTGGGACAGAGCACCTGGGGAAAGGTGCAGCTGTGGGCACAGCTTCAGCAGATGTAAAATTCCCCATCTGATGGCTCTAAAGGGAGCAGTGGACCTCCAAGCACAGTATTCGAGCTCTGCTAAGGGTCAGACTGCCTCCTCAAGTGGGTCCCTGACACCCATGCATCCAGACTGGGAGACACCTCCCAGTAGGGGCCAAAAAATGCCTCATACAGGAGAGCTCTGGCTGACATCTGGCAGGTGCCACTCTGGGATGAATCTTCCAGAGGAAAGATCAAGCAGCAATCTTTGATATTCTGCAGCCTCCGCTGGTGATACCCAGGCAAACAGCGTCTGGAGTAGAGCTCCAGCAAACTCCAGGAGACCTGCAGCAGAGGGGCCTGACTATCAGGAGAAAAGCTAACAAACAGAAAAGAGTAGCACATCCACTCAAAGACCCCATGTGAAGGTCACCAACATCAAAGACCAAAGATAGATAAATCCACAAAGATGGGGAGAAACCAGAGCAAAAAGGCTGAAAATTGCAAAAACTAGAATGCCTCTTCTCCAAAGGATCACAACTCCTCATCAGCAAGGGAGCAAAACTGGATGGAGAATGAGTTTGACAAATTATCAGACATAGGCTTCAGAAGATGGGTAATAACGAACTCCTCTGAGCTAAAGGAGTATGTTCTAACCCAATGCAAGGAAGTTAAGAACCTTGAGAAAAGGTTACATGAATTGCTTACTAGAATAACCAGTGTAGAGAAGAACATAAATGACCTGATGGAGCTGAAAAACAGAGTATGAGAACTTCGTGAAGCATACACAAGTTTCAATAGCTGAATCAATCAAGCAGAAGAAAGGATATCAGTGATTGAAGATGAAATTAATGAAATCAAGAGAGAAGACCAGATTAGAGAAAAAAGAATAAAAAGGAATGAACAAATCCTCCAAGAAATATGGGACTATGTGAAAAGACCAAACCTATGTTTGATTGGTATACCTGAAAGTGACGAGGAGAATGTAACCAAATTGGAAAGCACTCTTCAGGATATTATCCAGGAGAATGTCTCCAACCTAGCAAGACAGGCCAACATTCAAATTCAGGAAATACAGAGAACACAATAAAGATACTCCTCGAGAAGAGCAAGCCCAAGACACATAATTGTCAGATTCACTAAGGAGGAAATTAAGGGAAAAAATGTTAAGAGCAGCCAGAGAGAAAGGTCGGGTTTCTCACAAAGGGAAGCCCAACAGACTAACAGTGGATCTCCCTGCAGAAATCCTAAAAGGCAGAAGAGAGTGGGGGCTAATATTCAACATTTTTAATAAAAGAATTTTCAGCCGAGAATTTCATATCCAGCCAAACTAAGCTTCATAAGTGAAGGAGAAATAAAATCCTTTACAGACAAGAAAATGCTGAGAGATTTTGTCACCACCAGGCCTGCCTTACAAGAGCTCCTGAAGGAAGCACTAAACATAAAAAGAACCAGTACCAGCCACTGCAAAAACATATCAAATTGTAAAGAACATCAACACTATGAAGAAACTGCATCAACTAATGGGCAAAACAACCAGCTAGCATCTTAATGACAGGATCAAATTCACACATAACATTATTAACCTTAAATGTAAATAGGCTAAATGCCCCAATTAAAAGACTGGCAAATTGGATAGAGTCAAGAACAATGAGTGTGCTGTATACAGGAGACCCATTTCATGTGCAAAGACACACATAGGCTCAAAATGGAGGAATATTTACCAAGCAAAGGGAAAGCAAAAAAAAAAGCAGCAGTTGCAATCCCAGTCTCTGATAAAACAAACTTTAACCAATGAAGATAAAAAGAGACAAGGGCATTACATAATGGTAAAGCGATCAATGTGAAGAGCTAACTATCATAAATATATATGCACCCAATACAAGAGCACTCAGATTCATAAAGCAAGTTCTTAGAGACCTACAAAGAGACTTAGACTCTCACACAATAGTAGTGGGATATGTTAAGACCCCACTGTCAATATTGGACAGATCAACGAGACAGAAAATTAACAATGATATTCAAGACTTGAACTCAGCTTTGGACCAAGTGGACCTAATAGACTTCTACAGAACTCTAGACCCCAAATCAACAGAATATACCTTCCTCTCAGCACCTCATTGCACTTATTCTAAAACTGACCACAGAATTGGAAGTAAAACACTCCTCAGCAAATGCAAAAGAATGGAAGTCATAGCAGTCTTCAGACCACAGTACAATCAAGTTAGAACTCAGGATTAAGAAATTCACTCAAAACCACATGACTACATGGAAACTGAACAACCTGACCCTAAATGACTACTGGGTAAATGACAAAATGAAGGCAAAAATAAAGATGTTCTTTGAAACCAATGAGAACAAAGACACAATGTACCAGAATCTAAGGGGCACATTCAAAGCAGTGTGTAGAGGGAAATTTATAGCCCACAAGAGAAAGCGGGAAAGATCTAAAATTGACATCCTAACATCAAAATTAAAAGAACTAGAGAAGAAACAGCAAACAAATTGAAAATCTAGCAGAAGACAAGAAATAACTAAGATCAGAGCAGAACAGAAGGAAAGAGAGACAGAAAAAACCCTTCCAAAAAAGTATTTTTTGAATCCAAGCACTTCTTTTTTCTGAAGATCAACAAAATAAATAAACCGCTAGCCAGACTAATAAGGAAGAAAAGAGAGAAGAATCAAATAGACACAATAAAAATGATATAAAGGATATCACCACTGATCCCACAGAAACACAAACTACTATCAGAGAATACTATAAACCCCTCTACACAAATAAACTAGAAAATCTAGAAGAAATGCATAAATTCCTGGATGCATACAGTCTTCCAAGTCTAAACTAGGAAGAAGTCAAATCCCTGAATAGACCAATAACAAGTTCTGAATCTGAGGCAGTAATTAGTAGCCTACCAACCCACAAAAAGTCCAGGACCTGATGGATTCACAGTCGAATTCTACCAGAGGTACAAAGAGGAGCTGGTACCATTCCTTCTGAAACTATTCCAAACAGTAAAAAAAACTGTTTTGGTAGAATCTGCAAAGAGATATTTTGGAGCTCACAGAGGCCTATAGTGAAAAATTGAATATCCTGTGATAAAAGCTAGAAACAAGCTATCTGTGACATCGCTTTCTGACCCACGGATTCAGCTCATGGAGTGAAACCTTTCTTTACATTCAGTTGGTTGAAAACACTTGTTTTTCTGTAATCTGTGAAGGGACATTTCAGAGTTCACTGAGGATTATAGTAAAAAACCAAATATCCCGAGATTAAAACTAGACAAAAGCTATCTGTGAACCTGCTTTGTGATTTTTGGATTCAGCTCATTGAGTAAAACCTACCTTTACATTCAGTATTTTGGAAACACTGTTTTTGTATAATCTGAAAAGGGCAATTTTAAAACTCACTGAGGCCTATAGTGAAAAACAGAATATCCCATGATAAAAAGTAGAAAGAAGTTATCTGTGAAACCATTTCGTAATATGTGGATTCAGCTCACAGAGTTAAAACTTTCTTTACATACAGCAGTTTGTAAAAGTTGTTTTTGCAGAATCTTCAAAGGGACATTTTGGAGCTCACTTAGGCCTATAGTGAAAAACCAAATAGCCTGCAATAAAAACTGTTGGGAGCAAAAAAGGCCAAAGGGATCATGACCATCTCAGCCTTCCACTGGAGTCTATATGATCAAACTGTAAACTGTTTATCATGAATACAGAATGTGGGCAAACTCATTTCTCTGCCTGCCCCAGAAAGTTTACTGAGGGCCATCATTCCCTGGCAACGTGTTCCTTAAGGTTATCTACTGGAACACCCAGAGACTATTGTTAAGGAATGCAGTCTTGCAAGCCTACTATAGACCTATCAGCTGATCTGCTTTTCCATTCCCTTTTCACTGTGTCTTTTACCAATAAATACAAAGGGCTATGGAAAGCCAGCCCTTGTCCACTAGAGGCAAGGTGCCCCTGACCTCTTCTCCCAAATACACTCTTTTGTCTCTTTGTCTTTTATTGCTGTGTTTTTCCACCTTTGTTCCATCTGGTACAGGTCATGGGGTGCTTAAAAAAGTACCGTCTGAACAGAGGATCTTTGAGGATGTGAACAAAGAAGGTCTGCTGGAGTGGAGGAACTGAAATTAGCAAGATGAACGGGACCCCAGGACAAGTCTGCCGGCAGTGCATGTAAGGTCGGTGCTTTAAAGAGGCACATTGCCCACAATGGTAATGGGAGCAGTGCTTTAAAGAAATACTGAAAATGGGAAGTTTTCTGAGTCAGGGTAGCATGGGGCAGAATTTGTCTATAGGAGGAAAACATGTGCAGTTGCTTAAAGTTTTGTTGAAACAAACTGGTGCTAAGATTAGTTTTCAGATGCTAACTATGATGCTGCAGGAAGTTATTATACATAACCCATGGTTTCCATAGGCAGGCACTCTTGATATGGAAAATTGGGACAGAGCAGAAGAAAAATTAAAATGGGCTCATCAAAAAGTATTAAATTGATTCTTCTGTTTTCTCCACTTGGAGTTTAGTTCATACTGTACTTCTGCCATTATCTCTTTCTTATTCTGCTGGACAGAAGGAGTCATGTTCTGAGTCTAAAAATGTGAAAGAATCTATTGTCCCACCCACAGCTCCAATTGAAAATAAAAAGCAGGAGAGGGAGGATAAAAATTGACTTACGCCACCCCCTCCACTTGCAGAAACATCTTTACTGCCTCCTCTGGTAGCAGAAATAGAGACCCCAACACAAATAATTTTATACTCTGCTGCCATAGCTGGAGAGCCCTTAGGACTTTGCACTTTTCCTATTTCTGTAGGGCCTGAGTCAAATAATCCACAGCAGTTTATTCATGAACAGACCCCACTAGAGTATAAGTTGTTGAAGGAACTAAAAGTGGGTGTGGTTAATAATGGCCTACAAAATTCACTCATTTTAGGATTGCTAGAATCTGTGTTCAGTGCTATGTATCTTTTACCCTTTGATGTAAACATGTGGCTTGAACTTGCTGGTCTGCTAGTGGATGTCTGACATGGAATTTGAATTTTCAAAAAATGTGTGCAGACCAGGCTAGACAGAATCGTGTTGCTGGACACGGAGACATTACAGAGCGTATGCTGTTAGGTAATGCCCTTATTCAGACCTGGAACAACAAATGGTACTCCCAGATGCTGCATACCAGCAGTGTGCACAGGCCACTAAATGTGTCTGGGCCATAATTCCTGAAGAGGGAGTCCCAGTACAACCCTTTCTACATATTATGCAAGGGTCACATGAGCACCATGCACATTTTCTTGCATGACTGCAAGAGACAGTGAAGTGTCAGATTTCTCATACTAATGGCTAATTTAGGAGTTGACAAATCTAAAAGGAGCCAAGGGTCAAACCCTAATACAGGAAAGTGTTATAATTGTGGGAAAACTGGGCATTTTAAAAAGGAATGTTACCAGATAGCAGGACAGAAAGGACCTTGTAATGCAGTTCCCCCCTGACCAGGGGAAAAATACCAGGACTTTGTCCTCACTCTAACAAAGGAAATCACTGGACTAATCAGTGTCACTCAAAATTTCATCAGAAATGCACTCCCCTGTTGGGAAATAAGACAGGGACCTGGACCCAGGTCCCACAAAAAATGCGGGCATTCCCAGTCCATACCTCAACATGGGTTTCAGGCATGGGTTCCAAGAGGCACATTGATTCCCTCACCCCAGGAACACCAGGAAGTGAATCAAAGTTGCACTGGTATTTGGGGACATTTACCAACAGGGTACACTGGACTAATTTTAGGCAAAAGTCATCTTAACTTGCAAGGCACCACTGTAGTCCCAGGAGTGATTGACTATGATTATGAAGGAGAAATTTAAGTAGTTTTAATGTTGCAAGATCGTTGGATTTTTGAACTGGGAGAGTATATATCGCTCAATTATTGCTTATTCCCTGCAAATTACACCCTTCCCCATGAAAGGAGAAACAAGAAAATAAATGGTTTGAGAGTGCAACTACAAGAGAAATCTATCTATCCCAATCCATAGTCTCTAATAGACCTACCTGTGTAGTACAAATTAAAGGAAAGAAATTTTATGGGCTGACGGATATGGGAGCTGATGTGTCAGTAATATCTAAAGACAATTGGCCCCCATCATGGCCTTTGCAATTAACTTCTACATCTCTAGTGGGAGTAGGATAAACTCAAAGTGTTCAACAAAGTGCTGAGACTTTACCTTGTCTTGGTCTGGATGGACAATCATTTACTTTTCAGCCTTATGTTGCAAAAATAACTATCAATTTATGGGGTCAAGACTTACAGCATGTGATATGAGACTTACAAATGAAAACTTTGATAACCCAGGACTTAAAATATTGAAGGACATGGGATATCAGAGTGGAAAATGTTTGGGGAGGTTCCTACAAGAAAATTCTAACCTGATATCAGTAATTGGAAAACCAAGGGCAAGGACGTCAGGATTTCTGATGGGGGTCATTGATATTTCTCCTTCACTCTCTGTCTTACCATTAGAATGGCTCAGTGACAAACCCATATGGGCGGATCAATGGCCCCTATCTCAGGAGAAACTGATGCAGCTTCAGTAGCTAGTAAAAGAACAACTGGATGAAAGACACATAGAAGAGTCAGTTAGCTCCTGGAATACACCCGTGTTTGTTATTCCAAAAATGTCCAGAAGATGTCGACCGCTGCATGATTTGAGAGTTACTAATGCCCAAATTAAACCGATGGGTGCCTTACAGAAAGATTTACTATCTCCAGTGGCTCTTCCAAGAGACTGGCCTCTTGTAATAGATCTTAAAGATTGTTTATTTACTATACCCTTATCGAAGGATAAGCCTCGATTTGCCTCCTCTGTGTCTTCCATTAATCAAAGAGAACCTGTTTATTGTTATCAATAGAGAGTTTTACCCCAAGGCATGCTTAACAATCCTACGCTATGTCAGCATTCTGTAGGACAGGCATTAAAGAATCTTTGGAATATGTTTCCTACTGCTTACGTCTTTCATTTTATGGATGATATTCTTTTGGCCACTCCTGCAGATCAAATCCTACATCAGTTATTCAGAGAAACAAACAAGGCTTTGACTAAACAGAGTCTCAAAATAGCTACAGAATAGGTGCAAAGAACTTCCCCATATCATTGCTTAGGAACTGTTGTTTCTGAAAGAAGTGTACAGCCTCAGAAAGCAGTTCTCTATAAAGACAGGTTACAGACTTTAAATGATTTCCAACAATTATTAGGAGACATTAATTGGCTATTGGCTATACCCAATGCTAGGTATTGCAGCCCATCAACTTACACATCTTTATCCAACCCTACAAGGAGATTCTTCTTTAAATTCCCCATAGCAATTAACTAAGGAGGCAGAAGCCGAGTTACAACTTGTAGAGCAGATGCTTCAGCAGAGGCGTGCCTCATGGCTACAATTACAAAAAGTTTTGCTTTTGTTTATTCTTTCTATCCCCCACTCTCCAACAGGACTTTTGGGCCAGTTCACCGACAAGTCCGTAAGAGTAATAGAATGGCCCTTTCTACCTAATCAAACAGTCAAAACCTTGCAAGTTTATCTTCCTTTAATTACACAAATTATGACTATTGGCTGACAGTTCAATAATGTTTACGGGATATTACCCTGATAAAATTATTCTTCCTTTAGACTCTCAGCAACAAGCTGCAGCTTGGAAAATGTCGACTGCCTGGCAAACTGATTTTGCAGACTTTGTGGGTGCTACAGATAACCATTATTTCTCAGACAAAATTCTGCAGTTTGATAAAGTTCATTATTTCATTCTTCCTGTGATTACTCATCACAAGTCTATTCCAGGTTGCCAGACTTATTTTACTGATGGCTCTTCCAAAGGTCATGCCACTATCTGTGGACCTAATCGTACTCAAATAATAATGACCTCTGGGGTTTCAGCTCAACTCTCAGAGCTAATTGCAGTCATTCAGGTTTTACAGCTCACAACTTTAGATCCTATCAACATTGTCTGTAATTCAACTTATGTTGTAAATGTAGCCAGTCACATAGAAACTGCAACAATTAAAAGTACACTAGACCTGGAACTGCTTAATTTACTTTTAAGACTTCAACCAGTTATTCACTCTCATGCAGCTCCTTTTCATATTTCTCATATTCGTTCTCACACACAACTTCCTGGGCCACTATCTCTAGGTAATAAGAGAGCAGATAAACTGATTGGTTCTGTGTTTCAGCAAGTGCAAGCATCTCACTGTGCTATTGCACCAAAATACTTCCATCCTTAGTCACATGTTACATTTATCTCACAGCCATGCTAGAGCTATAGTACAAGCTGTCCTACTTGCCACCATGTCCCTGGAGCCACACTTGTAGAAGGATGTAATCCATGAGGTTTGGCTCCAGGTGAAATTTGGCAAAAGGATGTTACACACATAACTGCCTTTGGTAAGTTTAGCTATGCTCATGTGACTACAGACACTTATAACTGCATGCTACATGCCAAACAGGTGAGACAGCTGGTCATGTATGGTGATATTGTCTGTCATCATTTGCTCATATGGGGATACCTAAACAATTAAAAACTGACAATGGACCCACTTATACTAATCATGCTTTTCAAAATTTCTTACAGCTTTGGGCTATAACCCATAAAACAGGAATTCCTTATAATCCTAGAGGACAAGGCATTATACAACAGGCACATCAAACATTACAAAGCACATTGAAAAGACAAAAAGGGAGTATAGAAGACCAGTTACCACCACAATCCAAACTACATTTAGCCTTATTTACTTTAAATTTTTTGACTCCTGGTGTGGATGGTAAGACTCCAGCAGAAAGACATTGGCAAATGCTAGAGGAAGAGAGGAAAATTTATCTGAAAGCATTATGGAAATCCCCAGAAGAAGGACAACGGAAAGGCCCAAAGGATTTACTGATGTGGGGACAAGAGTATCCTTGTGTTTTTACAGGAGATGCACAAGCCTTGTGGGTGCCGTCAAGGTGTATGTGACCATGGAATGGGAGACTAGAGGAACCCAGGGTGGCCAACCATGGGCTCAGTCCCTCCAGTACATGCCATGAGCCAGCTGAGCCTGAGTGCAAAGACAAAGAGAAGACTGACCAGAGTCATGATGACACCAACCCCCATAACCTAGGGACAACTCAAGAAAACCACATAGGAAACTGAGAAACTACTGAAGTTTCAAGGCCAGACCAAAACCCCTGATTCCATGTTCATGGCCATGTTAGCCATAATGTCCTGTGCATCATGTTTTTCCTGTGCAGAAGCAAAAACATATTGGGCATATGTTCTGAATCCCCCAGTAGTACAACCTGTACTTCGGAATGACACTCTTCCTGAGATTTATCACGATCAGGGAGAGTGGGCTTTGGGACCCCTAACACCCCCTGAAATATAACAGTTAGACTCACAGGACAATGTCATTAATTATACCACTCCATTGGAAGGACTTCCTTTGTGTATCAACACAAAGACATCGCTCAGTCATATATGTCTTACAATTCAAGCTCAAACATGGTTGAATCACTATGGAAAAATCAGGTACTTTTTAAGTCTTGGTTCTATTAATGTAACTGGTGTACTAACCAACCATTCCCAGCCCAGTCACCCTAGTTGCACTGATTTTATGGAATGGATTCCATTCAATAGTTCCTACCACTCTCCGTGGACCCAGTGTTTTGGTCCACTGGCTAGAAAACAATCTATGTTAACTGGAGACATTATGGATTGGGCACCTAAAGGTCAACTATATGGTAAAGATAAAAGTCAGAAATCATGTCACAAACTTTGGTGACATTGGTGGTGAGCTTTTAATACTTATTCTGTATACAACACTGGAATCCAATCCCAGTCTGCACCCAGATTGCTTGGTATGAAGCAGGCTTTAGCCTGCCTTTACTTCAACGGCATTATTTAGGAAAAAGGGGACCAATCCAAGAAATAATATGAAGGGCAGCACTCCCATTTATGAATGGGAGCATCTGGATTGGTATATTCCAATAATAGCAATAGTAAACAACACAGTCTTAATGTTACATTTGTAAAGAATATCATCACTCAATTTACAGTTTGTGTTTTTAATCCTTATGTCTTTTTGGCAGCTAAGAAGGACAAGCTCCAAGTAAACAATACCCAATTGACCTGTAAATCTTGCCAGTTATATCACTGCGTTAATCATAGCACATTGCACATACATAATGTCTCCACTTTGATGATTTTAGGTTTCATCCCCAGGCTATGGATTCCTGTTAATCTGTCTGAGCCTAGGACTGCCAATACTGCCAAAACTTCTTCTAACTCAGCTTACTCATTGTCCATAGAGCCTTAGGCATGATAATTTTTCCTTGGTCATGCTAATAACTTCTGTTGTGATGTCCTCTATAGCATTGCATAGTTCTGTTCAAATGGCTCAGTATGTAGAGAATTGGAAATGTACAGCCAACCAAGCACAGCTACTTCAGAATAGAATTGACACTGAGTTACAAAATGAAGTGGCAATGTTGAAATCCACAGTTCTATGGTTAGGGGAGCAAGTACAAAGCTTGCAGTTGCAGCAGCAATTGTGGTGTCATTTTAACCACACATATTTGTGTAACCAAATTAGAATGTAACCAAAGTGACTATCCATGGTGCCTTGTGAAAGCCCATTTGCAGAGAGCTTTCACGTCCAGCATCACCTCTTGTATTGGTGAATTACAGAACAAAATTATTGATTTAAATAAACAAACTCAAGATTTTCAGCCTTCTTTAGAAGACTGGATTGAATTCTAGCAAGGCCCGGAGAGCCTCAATCACTGGATCTGTCCAAAGCCCTATGTTAACATTCCATATATAGTTCTTAGAATAATGTTTTATCTCCATCTTCTGTTCATTGTCTCTAAAATTGGATGGACCACCAATCAGATAATGAGAGTTGCCAAGCCTGGCCTTACATTTTTTCAATTAATTCACAAACAGAAAGGGGAAAATATTGGGAGAAGAAAAGGCTGAAGGGCTTGTGATCAACTCAGCATTTTACTATAGGCTATATAATCAAACAGCATGAACACAGAATGTGGGCAAACTCAATTCTGTGCCTGCCCAATATGGATTGCTGAGGGCCATCACTCCCTGGTGCCATACTCCTTGAGGTCATCTACTAAAATATCTAGAACCTATTGTTTGAGGAATGCAGTCTTGCAAGCCTACACCAGACCAGGCAGCTGAGCTATTCTTCCAAACCCTTCTTGTTATCTCTTTCACCAATAAATAAGAACGACTGTGGAAATTTGGGGCCCATGTCCACTAGAGGCAAAGTGCCCACTAACCCCTTCTTCCAAATATACTCTTATCTCTTTGTCTTTTCTTCCCATGTTTGTCCCCCTTTGTTCAGTCCAATATAGGGTCATGGGGGCGCTTACCAAAAAAAACTTGAAAGAAGCTATCTGTGAAACTGCTTCATGATGTGTGGATTCAGCTCACACAGTTAAAACTTCCTTTACATTCAGCAGTTTGGAAACACTGTTTTTGTAGACTCTGTAAAGGGACATATTGGAGATCACTGAGGCCTATAGTGAAAAATTGAATATCCCGTGATAAAAACTAGAAAGAAACACTCTGTGACACCACTTTGTTATGTGTGGATTTAACTAAAAAATGAAACCTTTCTTTATATTCAGCAGGTTGGAAACACTGTTTTCATAGAATCTGCAGAAGTACATTTCGGAGCTCACCGAGGCCCAAAGTGTAAAATCAAATATCCCATGATAAAAATTTGAAAGAAGCCATCTGTAAAACCGATTTGTGATGTGTGGATTGAGCTCCTAAATTGAAACCTTTCTTACATTCAGTGGTTTGGAAACACTGTTTTAGTAGAATCTGTGAAGGGACATTTCGAAGCTCACTGAGGCCTATAGTAAAAAAACAAATAACCCATTATAAAAATTAGAAAGAAGCTATCTGTGTAAATAACAGCTATCTGTGAAACTGCTTTTAGATGTGTAGATTAAGCTCATAGAGTGAAGCCTTTCTTTATATTCAGCAGGTTGGAAACACTACTTTGTAGAATCTGTGAAGAAACATTTAGAATCTCACTGAGGCCTGTAGTAAAAACCCAATTATCCCACGATAAAAATCAGACAGAAGCTATCTATGAAACCACATTGTGATGTGTTGATTGAGCTCACAGAGTTAAACTTTCTTTACATTCAGCAGGTTGGAAACACTATTTTATAGGATCTGCAAAGAGACATTTTGGAGCTCACTGAGGCCTTTATTGAAAAACTGAATATCCCATGATAAAAACTAGAAAGAAGCTATCTGTGAAATGGTTTGTGATGTGGGGATTCAGTCTTAAAGTAAAACTTTTCTTCACATTCAGCAGCTTGGAAACACTGTTTTTGTAGAATCTGCAACAGGGCATTTCGGAGCTCAGTGAGACCTATAGTGAAAAACTGAATATCTCATGAAAAAAACTACAAAGAAGCTATCTTTGAAACTGTTTTGTGCTGTATGGATTCAGCTCACAGAGTTAAACCTTTTCATTAAATTCAGAAGTTTGGAAAAACTGTTTTTGTTTGTTCTGTGATGCAACATTTCAGAGCCCCTGGAGGCCAATAGTGAAAAACCAAATATCCAGCAACAAAAACTAGAAGGAGGCTATCTGTGAAACTGCTTTGTGATGTGCAGATTCAGCTCATAGAGTGAAACCTTTCTTTACATTTAGTAGCTTGGACACACTGTTTTTGCAGAATTTTCAAAGGGACATTTCATGGCTCACTGAGGCCTATAGGGAAAACTGAACATCCCACAATAAAAACTTGGAAGAATCTGTGAACTGCTTTGAGATGTGTGGATTCAGCTCATAAAGTAGTGAAACCTTTCTTACAATAAGCAGATTGGAAACACTGTTTTAGTAGAATCTGCAAAAGGACATTTTAGAGCTTACTCAGACCTATAGTTAGAAATCAAATAACCCATGATAAAAATCTGGAAAGAAGATATCTCTTAAAGTGATTTAAGATGTTGGATTCAGCTCATAAAGTGAAACCTTTCTTTATGTTCAGCAGAATGGAAACACTGTTTTTGTAAAATCTGCAAAGGGACATTTCAGAGCTCACTTAAATTCAGTCCAGTCTTTTACAGAAGGCTGAAAATCTTGAGTTTGTTTATTTAAATAAAGAATTTTGTTTTGTAATTCACTGCAAAGAAACTGTTTTGTAATTCACTGCAAAGAAGCTGTTAAACTATGATAAAAGCTGTAATAAAAACCACAAAGAAGCTGTTAAACTGCTTTGAGCTGTTGGATTCACTTCATAGAGTGAAACCTTTCTTTACATTCAGCTGGTGGGAAAGACTCTTTTTGTAGAATCTGCAAAGGGACATTTTGGAGCTCACTTAGGCCTAAAGTGAAAAAAAAGATGATCCCATGACAAAAACTAAACAGCATCTTTCTGTGAAAGTGCTTTGTGATGTGTTTACTCAGCTAACTGAGTTAAACTTCCTTTACATTCAACAGGTTGGAAACACTGTTTTTGTAGGATCTTCAAAGGGACATTTTGTAGCCCATGGAGGCCTATAGTGAAAAACCAAAAAACACGCAATAAAAAGTAGATAAAAGCCATCTGTGAAACTACTTTTCCATATTTGGATACAGCTCATAGAGTGAAAGCTTTCTTTAGATTCATCAGGTTGGAAACACTGTTTTGGTAAAATCTGTGAAGGGACATTTTGGAGCTCACTGAGGCCTATAGTGAAAAACTAAATATTCTGTGATAAAATGAGAGATAACCTATCTCTGAAACTGCTTTGTGATGTGTGCATATAACTCATAAAGTGAAACTTTACTTTACGTTCAGCAAGTTGGAAACACTGTTTTTGTAGAATCTGCAAAATAACATTTTGGAACTCAGAAAGTCCTATAGTGGAAAACAGAATATCACATGATAAAAACTAGAAAGAAGCTATCTGTGAAACTACTTTGTGATGTGTGGATTCACCTCAAAAACAGAAACCTTTTTTTACATTCAACAGGTTGGAAACACTGTTTTTGCAGAATCTGTGATGGGACGTTTCAGAACTCACTGAGGCCTATAGTGAAAAACGGAATATCATGCAACAAAAACTAGAAAGACTGTCTGTGAAATGACTTTGTGATGTGTGAATGCAGCTCACAGAGATAAACCTTTTCTTTGCATTCAGCAGCTCGGAAACACTGTTTTTGTAGGATATGTGATGGGACATTTAGGAGTCCCTGGAGGCCTATAGTAAAAAACCAAATATCCAGAAATAAAAACTATAAAGAAGCTATCTGTGAAACTGTTTAGTGATGTAAGAACTCATCTCATAGAGTAAACCTTAATTTACATTTAGCAGGTGAAAACAGTGTTTTTGTAGAATCTGCAAAGGAATATTTCAGAGCTCCCTGAGGCCTATAATGAAAAACAAAATATCCCATGATAAAAACTTGAAAGGGCCAGGTGCGGTGGCTCAAGCCTGTAATCCCAGCACTTTGGGAGGCCGAGACAGGTGGATCACGAGGTCAGAAGATCGAGACCATCCTGGCTAACACAGTGAAACCCTGTCTCTACTAAAAAAAAATACAAAAAACTAGCCGGGCGAGGTGGCAGGTGCCTGTAGTCCCAGCTACTCGGGAGGCTGAGGCAGGAGAATGGCATAAACCCAGGAGGCAGAGCTTGCAGTGAGCTGTGATCGGGCCACTGCACTCCAGCCTGGGTGACAGAGCGAGACTCTGTCTCAAAAAAAAAAAAAAAAAAAAACTTGAAAGAAGCTATCTGTGAAATGGCTTTGTGATATGTGGCTACACCTCATAAAGTGAAACCTTTCTTTACATCCAGCAAGTTGAAAACTCTGTTTTTGTGGAATCTTCAAGGCAACATTCCAAAGCTCACTGAGGCCTATAATGAAAAACAAAATATTCCATGATAAAAACTACAAAGAAGCTCTCTGTGAAACTGCTTTGTGATGTGTGGATTCAGCTCACAGAATTAAACCTTTTTAAATTCCGCAGGGTGGAAACATTGTTTTTGTAGGATCTGCGATGGGACATTTCAGAGCCCCTGGAAGCCTATAGTGAAAAAACAAATATCCAGCGATAAAAAATAGAAAGAAGCTGTCTGTGAAATCACTTTGATATATGTGTATTCAGCTCATAAAGTGAAACCTTTCTTACATTAAGCAGGTTGGAAACACTGTTTTAATAGAATCTTTGAAAGGACATTACAGAGCTCACTGAGGTCTATAGTAAAAAACTGAATAACCCTCAATAAAAACTGGAAAGAAACTATCTCTTAAACTGCTTTGAGATGTTGTATTCAGATCATAGAGTGAAACCTTTCTTTACATTCAGCAGGTTGGAAATACTGTTTTTGTAGGATCTGCAAAGGAACATTTTAGAGTCCATGGAGGCCTATAGTGAAAAGCTGAATATCCCAAAATAAAAAGTCAAAAGAAGCTATCTGTGAAATTCCTTTGCTATATTTGGATACAGCTCATAGAGTGAAACCATTTTTTTTATTCAGTAGATTGGAAATACTTTGTGTAGAAGCTGCGAAGGGACTTTTCAGAGCTCATTGAGGCCTATAGTGAAAAATTGAATGTCCTGTAACAAAAACTAGAAAGAAGTTATCTGTGAAACTGCTTTGTGATGTGTGGATTTAATTCATAAAGCAAAACCCTTCTTTACATTCAGCAGGTTGGAAACACTGTTTTCATAGAATCTGCAAAAGGACCTTTCGGAACTCATTGAGGTCTAAAGTGAAAAATCGAATATCCCATGATAAAAACTTGAAAGAAGCTATCTGTAAAATTGCTTTGTGATGTGTGGATTGAGCTTCTAAAGTGAAACCTTTCTTACATTCAGCAGCCTGGAAGTTAAACCTTTTTTTTTTCTTTCTTTCTTTCTTTTCTTTTTTTTTTTTTTCTTTTTTTTTTTTTTTTTTTTTTTCTTTCTTTTTTTTTTTTTTTTTTTTGTACATTCAGTAGGTTAGAAACATTGTTTTTGTAGAATCTGCAAAGGGAGATTTCAAAGCTCACTGACTTCTATAATGAAAAACCAAATATCTTGTGATGAAAACTAGAAAGAAGTTATCTGTGAAACTGCCTTGTGGTGTGTGGATACAGTTCATAAATTGAAACATTTCTTAACATTCAGCAAGTTGAAAAATTGCAGATTCTACAAAAGGGTGTTTTTGCAGTTAAATCCACACATCACAAAGCAGTTTCACAGACACTGCTAGAATCTACACTGTTTTTGTAGAATCTGAAAAAGGAGAATTTCAGAGGTCACTGAGGCCTATAGTGAAAAACATAATATCCCATGACAAAAACTAGAAATAAACTACCTGTGAAACCGCTTTGTGATGCATGGAATCAATTCACAGAGTCAAACTTTTCTTTAAATCCAGAAATTTGGAAACACTGATTTTGTAGCATCTGAGAAGAGATATTTCAGAGCTCACTGAGGCCTGTAATGAAAAACAGGATATCCTGGGATAAAAACTAGAAAAAAAAACTATCTGTGAAGCTGCTTTATAATGTATGCATTAAGATCACAGAGTTAAATCTTTCTTTACATTCAGCAGGCTAGAAACACTGTTTTTGTGGGATCTGCAAAGGGACATTTCAAAGCTCACTGAGGCCTATAGTGAAAAACAGAATATTCTGTGATAAAATTAGAAAGAAATTATCTGTGAAACAGGTTTGAGATGTATGGATTCAGCTCACAGAGTTAAATGTTGCTGTACATTCTGCAAGTTGTACACACTGTTTTTGTAGGATCTGCCAAGGGACAATTCAGAGCCCATGAAGGCTTATAGTAAAAAACTGAATAAATCTCATGATAAAAACTAGAAAGAAAGTATCTGTGAAACTTCTTTGTACTGTGCGCATTCAACACATAAAGTGAAACCGTTATTAAATTGAGCAATACTGAAACACTGTTTTTGTAAAATCTGCAAAGGGACATTTCAGAGCTCAGTGAGCCTATAATTAAAAACCTAATATCCTACTATTAAAACTAGAAAGAAGCTATCTGTGAAACCACTTTGTGATGTATTGATTCAGTTCACAGAATTAAACCTTTCTTTTTATTTTGTAGGTTGGAAACACTGAATCTGTAGAATCTGTGAAGGAATATTTTGGAGCCATTGGAGGCCCATAGTAAAAACCTGAATATCCCTCTATAAAAACCAGAAAGAAGATATCTGTGAAACTGTTTTGTGGTGGATGGATTCAGCTCTTAGAGTGAAACCTTTCTTTACATTCAGCAGCTTGGAAAAACACTGTTTTTGTAGAATCTGTGAAGGGACATGTCAAATCTCATTGAGGCCAATAATGAAAAACCAAATATCCTGTTATTAAAAACTGGAAAGAAGCGATCTGTGAAATGGCTTTGTAATGTTAGGATTCAGCTCACATATTTAAACCTTTCTTTACATTCAGCAGATTGGAAAAACTGTTTTTAGGATCTGCAAATGAACATTTTGATGCCAATGGAGGAACTATAGTGAAAAAGCAAATATCCCATGATAAAAACTAGAAAGAAGCTATCTGTGAAAGTGCTTTGTGATATGTGCATTCAACTCATAGATTGATACCTTTATTTACATTCAGAATGTTGAAAACAGTTTTTGTAGAACCTGAGAAGGGACATTTCAGAGCTCACTGAGGCCTGTAGTGAAAAACTGAATATTCCAAAATAACAAGTAGAAAATAATTGTCTGTGAAACCGCTTACTGATGTGTGGATTCAACTCAAAGAGTGATACTTTTCTTTACATTCAGCAGGTTTGAAACACTGTTTTTGTAGAATCTGCAAAGGGAAATTTTGGAGGACATGGAGGCCTATAGTGTAAAATTGAATATCCCATGATAAAAACTAGAAAGAAGCTATCTGTGAAATGACTTTTTGATGTGTGGTTTTAACTTACAACATTAAACCTTTCTTTACATTCAACAAGATTGAAACACTGTTTTTGTAGAATCTGTGGAAGAATATTTTGTAGCTCACTGATTTATATAGTGAAAAACCAAATATCCCACTATAAAAACTACAAAGAAGCTATCTGTGAAACCGCTTTGTAGTGTGTGGATTCAGCTCATAAGTGAAACCATCCTTTACATTCAGCAAGTTGTAGTATTTGCCAAGAGACATTTCAGAGTTCACTGAGGCATATAGTGAGAAAGTGAGTATCTCGTGATAAAAACTAGAAAGAAGCTATCTGTGAAACCATTTTGTGATGGGTTAATTCAGCTCACAGAATGAAACCTATTTTTACATTCGGCAAGTTGGAAGCACTGTTTTTGTAGGATCTGTGAAGGGACACTTCAAAGCCCATGGAGACCTATAGTGAAAAACCAAGCAACCCACGATAAGAGCAAGAAAGAAGCTATCTTTGAAAGTTTTTTATGACGTATGGGTTTAGCTCATAGAGTGATGCGTTTCTTTACATTCAGCAGGTTGGAAACACTGTTTTTGTAGAATCCTTGAAGGGACATTACAGAGGTCACTGAAGCCTGTAGTTGAAAACTGATCATTCCATAATAAAAACTAGAAAGAAGTTATCTGTGAAACTGCTCTGTGATGTGTGGATTCAGCTCACGGAGTTATATTTTCCATACAACAGGATTAAAACACTGTTTTTGTAGAATATGTGAAATTACATTTCAGAACTTACTGAGTAATATAGTGAAAAATCAAATATCCCTCAATAAAGACTAGAAAGAAGCTATCTGGGAAACCGGTTTGTGATGTGCGGATTCAGCTCACAGAATTAAACGTTTCTTTACATTCAGCAAGTTAGAAACACTGTTTTGTAGGATCTACAAAGGGACATTTCAGAGCCCATGGATGCCTATAGTGAAAAAATGAATATCCCATGATGAAAACTAAAAAGACTCTCTCTGTGCAACCACTTTGTATGTGTGGATTCAGCTCATAGAGTCATACCTTTCTTTACATTCAACAGGTTGAAAACAATGTCTCTGTTCATATCTGCAAAGAAACATTTTGGAACTCACCAAGGCCTATAGTGGAAAACAAAATATCCCATGATAAAAACTAGACAGAAGCTTCTGTGAAACCACTTTGTGTTGTGTGCATTCTGCTCACACAGTTTAACCTTTCTTTACATTCAGCAGGTTGGAAATACTATTTTTGTATTATCTGTGTGGGGACCTTTCGGAGCTCACTTAGGCCTGTAGTGAAAAACAGAATATCCCATGATTAAAACTAGAAAGAAGCTTTCTGTGAAACTGCTTTGTGATATGTGGATTCAGCTCCTTAAGTGAAACCTTTCTTTACATTCAGCAGATTGGAAACACCATTTTTGTAGGATCTGGGAAGGAACATTTCTGAGCTCACTGAGGCCTATATTGAAAAACTGAATACCCTGTAATGAAAACTTGAAAAAAAAATCTGTGAATTGCTTTGTGATGTGTGGATTCAGCTCACAGAGTTAAACCTTTCTTAATATTCAGCAAGTTGGAAACACTGTTTTTGTAGTATCTGCAAAGAAACATTTCAAAGCCCATGGAGACCTGTAGTGAAAAAATGAAATACCCCAAGACAAAACCAAAGAAGAAGCTATCTCTGAAACTACTTTGTGATATGTGGATTCAGCTCATAGAGTGATAACTTTCTTTGCAATCAGCAAGTTGTAAGCACTATTTTTGTAGAATCTGCAAGGGAACGTTTCGGAGGTCACTGAGGCCTATACTGGAAAACAGAATATCCCATGATTAAAACTAGAAAGAAGTTATCTGTGAAATTCCTTTTTGATGTGTAGATTCAGCGTACAGAATTAAACCTTTCTTTGCATTCAGCAGGATTGAAACACTGTTGTTGTAGTATCTGCCAAGGGACATTTCAAAGCTCACTGAGGTCTATAGTGAAAAACCAAATATCTCACTATAAATACTAGAAAGAAGCTATCTGTGAAACTGCTTTGTGATGCATGGAATCAGCTCACAGAGTCAAATATTTCTCTACATTCGGTAGTATATTGGAAACACTGTTTTTGTAGGTTTTGCAATGGGATATTTTGGAGCCCATGGAGGCCTATAGCAAAAAACCAAACATCCCATGATAAAAACTAGAAAAAAGCTTTCTGTGAAACTGCTTTGTGATGTGTGGTTTCAGTTGATTGAATGAAACTGTTCTTTACATTCAGCAGGTTGGAAACACTGTTTTTGTACCATCTACAAAGACACATTTTGGAGCTCGCTGAGTCCTATACTGAAAAACCGAATATCCCACAATAAAAACTAGAAAGAAGCTACCTGTTAAACTACTATGTGATGTACAGATTCAGGCCACAGAGTCAAACCTTTCTTTACATTCAGCAGTTTGGAAACAGTTTTTGAAGAATCTGCAAAGGGACATTTCAGATCTGACTGAGTCCTAGAGTGAGAAACTGAATATTCTGCAATAAAAATTTGAAAGAAGCTATATTTGACACTGCTTAGTGATGTGTGTATTCAGCTCATAGAGTTAAATGTTTGTTTACATTCAGCAGATTGGAAATACTCTTTTTGTAGAATCTGAAAAAAGACATTTCTGAGATCACTGAGGCATATAGTGAAAAATGTAGTATTTCAGGATAAAAACTAGAAAGAAGCTATCTGTGAAACCACTTTATGATGTGTGGACTAAGTTCAAGAATTAAAACTTTCTTTACATTCACAGGTGGGAAACAGTGTTTTTGTAGAATCTACAAAGACACATTTCAGTGCTTACCAAGGTCTGTAATGAAAAAGCAAATATCCTGTGATAAAAACCAGAAAGAAGCTATCTGTGAAGCTGCTTTGTGATGTGTGGATTCAATTCACACAGATAAACCTTTCTTTACATTCAGCACTTTGAAAACCCTGTTTTTGTAGAAACTACAAAGGGTCATTTCAGAGCTCACTGAAGTCAATAGTGAAAAACAAAATATCCCATGATAAAATCCAGAAAGAAGCTATCTGTGCTGTGTGGATTCAGTTCAGAGAATGATACCTTTCTTTACACTGAGCAGGTTGAATGCACTGTTTTTGTGGGATCTGATAAGGGATATTTCAGATCCCAGGGAGGCCAATAGTGAAAGACCTAATATCCTGTGATAAAACTAGAAAGAAGCTATCTGTGAAATTTCTTTGTGCTGTGGCAATTCAACTGACATAGGTAAGTTTTTCTCTTGATTCAGTAAGTTGGAAACACTATTCTTGTAGAAACTGTGAAGACATATTTCAGAACACACGGACACAATAGTGAAAAACCTAATATTGTGTGATAAACACTAAAAAGAAGCTATCTGTAAAACAGCTTTGTGATGTGTGGATTCCATTCACAGAGTTAAACCTTTTTTTTTTTTTTTTTATTCAGAAGGTTGGAAATACTACTTTTGTAGAATCTGTAAGGGAAATTTTGGAGCACACAGAGGCCTTTAGTGAAAAACAGAATACACTCAGCAGGTTGGAAACACTGTTTTTGTAGAATCTGCAAAGGAATATTTCAGAGATCACTGAGACCAATAGTGAAAAACAGAATATCTTTGGATAAAAATTAGAGAGAAGCTATTTGTGAAACTGATTTGTAATGTGTGGATTCAGCTCACAGAAGTAAAATTTTCTGTACATTCAGCAGGTTGGAAACACTGTTTTTGTAGAATCTGTGAAGATACATTTCAGATATCACTAAATCTTACAGTGAAAAATGGAATATCCCACAATAAAAACTAGAAAGAAGCTATCTGTTAAACCACTCTGTAGTGTTTGGATTTACCTCACAGAGGTAAACCTTTGTTTACAATCAGCAGGTTGGAAACACTGTTTTTGTAGAATCTGCAAAGAAACATTTCCTAGTTCCCTGAGGCCTACAGTAAGAAAGCCAATATCTCAGTATAAAAACTAGAAAGAAGCTACCTGTGAAAATGCTTCCTGATGTGTGGATTCAGCTCACAGAGCTAAACCTTTCCTTACACATTTGGGATTTTGGAAACAATGTTTTTGTAAAATATGTGAAGGGACATTTCAGAGCTCACTGAAGCCTATAGTGAAAAAGCAAGTATCCGACAATAAAACTAGAAAGAATCTCTCTGAGAAATCACTTTGTGATGCATGGATTCAGCTCTCAGAGCTAAACCTTTCTTTACATTCAGCAGTATGGAAACACTGATTTTGTAGAATATATGAAGGGACATTTCAGAGCCCATGGTGGCATGTAATGAAAAACCAAATGTTGTCCAATAAAAACTAGAAAGAAACTTTGTGTGAAATTGCTTTGTGATATGTGGATTCATCTAATAGAGGGAAATTTTATTCACATTCAACAGGTTGGAAACACCGATTTTGTGAAAACTGTGAAGGAACATTTTGGAACTGACTGAGGACTATAATGAAAAACCAAATATCCTGTGATAAAAACTAGATAGAAGCTAACTGTGTAAATACTTTGTGATGTGTGGATTCAGTTCATAGAGTGAAAACTTTCTGACATTCATCAGGTTGGAAACACTGTTTTTGTAGAATCTCTGAAGGGACATTTCAGAGCTCACTGAAGTGTATAGTGAAAAACTGAATATCCCGTGATAAAAACTAGAATCCATCAGTGAAACCGCTTTGTTATATGTGCATTAAGCTCATAAAGTGAAACCTTTCTTTACGTTCAGAACATTGGAAACACGTTTATGTATAACCTGCAAAGGGACATTTCAAAGCTCACTGAGGCCTATAATGAAAAATCGAATATCTCGTGATAAAAACTAGAAAAATGCTATCTGTGAAACCACTTTGTGAAGTGTGGATTCAGCTCACGGAATTCAACTTTTCTTTACATTAAGCAGGTTGGAAATACTGTTTTTATAGATTCTGTGAAGGGAAATTTTGGAGCTCACTGAGGCCAAGAATGAAAAATGGATTATCCCAAGATAAAAACTACAAAGAAGCTATGTGTCAAACCGCTTATTGATGTATATTGAGCTTGCAGAGTTAAACTTTTCTTTACATTCACCATGTTGGAAACTATTTTTGTGGGATCTGCACAGGGACATTTCAAAGCCAATTGAGGCCTATAGTGAAAAACCGAATATCCCACGATAAGAACTAGAAGGAGGCTTTTTGTGTAACTGCTTTGTGATGTGTAGATTCAGCTCATAGATTGAAACCTTGCTTTACATTTAGCAAAACTGAAACACTGTTATTGTAGAATCTGTGAAGAGACATTTCAGACCTCACTGAGACCTACAGTGAAAAACAATATTCCATGATAAAAATTAGAAAGACACTATCTGTGAAACTTCTTTTTGATGTGTTAACTTGATTTACACAATTAAACATTTCTTTACATTCGGCCGGTTGGAAACATTGTTTTTGTAGAATCTGCAAAGGGACATTTTGGTGGCCATGAAGGCCTATAGTTACAAGTCAAATATCTCTCAATTAAAAAATGGAAAGAAGTTCTCTGTGAAACCACTTTATGAGATGTGAATTCATCTCATAGAGTAAAATTTTTCTTTATATTCAGCAAGTTGGAAAAAAATTTTTTGTAGAATCTTTGATAGAACATTTGGAGCCTACTGAGGCCCACAGAGAAGACTCAACTATTTTGTGATAAAAACCAAAAAGAAGCTACCTGTGAAACTGATTTATAATGTGTGTGTTCAGCTCACAGTGAAGCCTTTCTTTACATTTAGTAGGTTGGAAATACTTTTTTTGTAGAATCTGAGAAGGAACATTTCAAAGGGCACTGAGGCCTATAGTGAAACAAATGAATATCCTGCAATAAAAACTATAAAGAATGTATCTGTGAAACCACTTTTGGAGGTGTGGATTCATCTCACAGAGTTAAACAATTGTTTATAATCAGCTGGCTTGAAACATCGTTTCTGTACAACATTCAAAGGGAAATTTCAAAGCTCACTGAGGCCTATAATCAAAAACTAAATATCCCAAGATAAAAATTAGAAAGAAGCTATCTGTAAAACTGCTTTGTAGTGTGCACATTCAGCTCATAATGTTAAAACTTTTGTAACAGTTAGCAGGTTGGAAACACTTGTTTTTGTAGAATCTGCAAAGGAACATTTTGAACCTGAGACCTACAGTGAAAAAATGAATATCTGCGATAAAAACTAGAAAGAAGCTATCTGTGAAACTGCTTTGTGACGTGTCGATTCAGCTGATGGAGATAAACTTTTATTTTTATTCAGCAAGTTGGAAATATTCTTTTTGTAGAATCTGCAAAGGAACATTTCAAAGAGCACTGACCCTATGGTGAAAAGCTGAAAATCGTGCTGATAAAAACTGAAAACAAGCTATCTGTAAAACTGGTTTGCAATGTATAAATTCAGCTCACAGAGTTAAACCTTTTTTTAGTTCAACAGGTTGAAAACACTACTTTTGTAGAGTCTGTAAAAGGATATTTTGGAGTGCACTGAGGCCTATAGTAAAAAACCAAATATCCTGCAATTAAAAACTAGAAGGAAGCTATCTGGAAAACTGTTTTGTGATATTTGAATTCACCTCAAACGTTTAACTCATAGAGTTAAACCTATCTTTTTATAAAGAAGGTTCAAAACACTATTTTTGTCGAATCTGAGAAGAAACATTTGAAAGTGAACTGAGGCCTATAATAAAAAAGTGAATATCCTAAGATTAAAAACTAGAAAGAAAGTATATGTGAAATTGCTGTGTGATGTGTAGATTCAGTTTAGAGTTAAACCTTTCTTATGATTCAGCAGGTTGGAAACACTTTTTGTACAATCTGCAAGAGGACATTTCAGAACACACTTAGGCCTACAGTAAAATACTGAATATCTCACAACAAAACCTAGAGAGAAAGCTATCTGTGAAATTACTTTGTGATGTGTGGATTCAGCTCATATAGTTAAACCTTTGTTTTGATTCAGCAAGTTGGAAACACTCTTTTTGTAGAATCTGCAAACGGACATTTCAGAGCCCACTGAGGCCCATAGTGAAACACTGAATATTCTTGGGTAAAAACACGAAAGAAACTATCTGTGAAACTGCTTTGTCATGTGTGGATTCAGCTCACAGTGTAAAAACTTTCTTTTGATTCACCAGGTTGGAAACACTCTTTTTGTAGAATCTGCAAAGGGTCATTTAAAAGCGCACTGTGGTCTATAGTGAAACACCGAATATTCCGGGTAAAAATACAAAACAGAGTATCTGTGAAACTGCTTTGTGATGTGTAGATTCAGCTCACAGAGTTAAACCTTTGTTTTGATTCAGCTGGATGAACACACTTTTATTGTGGAATCACCAAAGGGACATTTCAGAGAGCACTGAGGCCTGTAGTAAAAACATGAATATCCCGTGATAAAAACTAGGAAGAAGGCATCTGTGAAACTGCTTTGTGATGTGTGGATTCACCTCTCAGAGTTAAACCTTTCTTTGGATTCAGCAGGTTGGAAACACCCTTTTTGTAGAATCTGTAAAGGGAAATTTTAAAGCACTCTGAGGCATATAGTGAAAACCCGAATATCCTGTTGAAAAAAACTACAAAGAAAGTTTCTGTTAAACTGCTTAGTATGATTTACCTCACAGAGTTAAAACTTTCTTTTAATTCATCAGGTTGGAAATACTCTTTCTGTGAAGGGACATTTAAAAGCACATTGTGGCCTATAGTGAAACATCAAATATTCCATGGTAAAAACAAGAAACAACCTATTTGTGAAACTGCTTTGTGATGTGTGGATTCCGCTCACAGAGTTAAACCTTTCTTTTGGTTCAGGAGGCTGAAAACACTCTTTTACAGATCTACAAAGGGACATTTCAGAGCACCCTGGGGAATATAGTGAAAAACTGTACATTCCACAATAAAAGCTAGAAAGAAGCTATCTGTGATATTGCTTTGGATGTGTAGATTCATCTCACAGAGTTAAACCTTTCTTTTAATTAACCAAATGTGAAAACACACTCTTTGTAGAATCTGTGAAGGGATATTTCAAAGCCCACTGAGGGCTATAGTGATAAACAGAATATCCTGTGATAAAAACTAGAAAGAAAATATCTGTGAAACTACGCTGTTATGTGTGGATTCAGCTCACAAAGTTAAATCTTTGTTTTCATTCAGCAGGTTGGAAACACTCTTTGTAGAATCTGCAAAGGGACATTTAAAAGCACACAGTGGCCTATAGTGAAATATCAAATATTCTGTGATAAGAACTAGGAAGAAACAATCTGTGAAATTGCTTTGTGATGTGTGAATTAGCTCATAGAGTTAAACTTTTTGTTAATTCACCAGATTGGAAACACTCTTTTTGTGGAATATATGAACAGACATTTTGGAGAACGCTGGGGCCTATAGTGAAAAATCAAATATCCTGTGATAAAAACTACACAGAATCTAACTATGAAATGACGTTACGATATGTGGATTCAACTCACAGTGTTAAAACTTACTTTTGATTCAGCAGGTTAGAAATACTCTTTTTATAGAATCTGCAAAGGGACATTTCAGAGCCCTCAGAGGCCTATAGTGAAACATCAAATATTCTGGGGTAAAAACATGAAACAGGGTATATACGAAACTTCATGGATGTGTAGATTTTGAAGTGCACTGAGACCTATAGAGAAAAACCGAATATCCCGTGAAAAAATCTAGAAAGAAGGTACCTGTGAAACTGTGTTGTGATGTGAGGATTCAGCTTACAAAGTTAAACCTTTGTTTTGGTTCAGAAGATTGGAATAATTTTTTTTGTAGAATCTGTGAAGCAACATTTTGGAGCACATGGAAGCTTATAATGAAAAATTGAATATCCCCTGATAAAACCTTGGAAGAAAGTATCTGTGAAACTGCTTTGTAATCTGTGGATTCAGCTCAGAGAGTTAAATCTTTCTTTTGATTCAGCAGATTGGAGACAATCTTTTTGTAGAATTTGTGAAGAAACATTTCATAAGGCACTGATGCATATAGTAAAAAACAGAATGTCCCACAATAGAAATTAAAAAGAAGTTATCTGTGAAACTGCTTTGTGATGTGTGGATTCAGCTCACAGAGTTAAACTTTTCTTTCAATTCAGCAGGTTGGAGACACTCTTCTTGTAGAATCTGCAAAGGGACACTTCAGAGCCCACTGAGGCCTACAGTGAAACACAGAATATTCTGGGGTAAAAACATGAAAAAAGCTATCTGTGTAACTGTTTTGTGTGACATGTGAATTCAGCTCACGGTGTTAAAACTTTCTTTTGATTCACCAGGTTGGAAACACTCTTTTTGTAGAATCTGCAAAGTGACATTTAATAGCACACTATGGTTTATAGTGAAACACTGAATATTCTGGAGTAAAAATACAAAAGAGCACATCTGTGGAACCACTTTGTGATATGTAGATTCAGCTCACAGAGTTAAACCTTTATTTTGATTCAGCCATTTGGAAACGCTCTTATTTTGGGATCTGCAAAGGGATATTTCGGAGGACATGGAGGCCTATAGTGTAAAACCGAATGTCCTGTGATAAAAACCAGGAATAAGGTATCTGTGAAACAGCTTTGTAATGTGTAGATTTACCTCACAGAGTTAAAGCATTCTTTTGATTCACCAGGTTGGAAACACTCTTTTTGTGAGATCTGCAAAGGGACCTTTTGAGGCATGCTGAGGCCTATCGTGAAAAATCAATATCCTGTGGAAAACAACTACAAAGAATCTATCTGTGAAACTGGTTTGTGGTGTGTGGATTCAGCTCACAGATTTAAAACTTTCTTTACATTAAGCATGTTGGAAACGTCCATTTTGTAGAATCTGCAAAGGGACATTTCAGAGCCCATGGAGGCCTATAGTGAAACACCAAATATTCTGGTGTAAAATCATGAAAGAAGGTATCTGTGAAACTACTTTCTGATGTCTGGATTCAGCTCAGTGTTAAAACTTTCTTTCGATTCACCAGGTTGGAAACACTCATTCTGTAGAACCTGTGAAGGGACGTTTAAAGGTGCACTGTGGCCTGTAGTGAAACACCAAATATTCTGGATTAAAAACAAGAAAGAACCTATCTGGGAAACTGCTTATGTATATGTGGATTCAGCTCACAGAATTAAACATTTCTTTTTATTCAACAGGTTGAAAACACTCCTTTTGTAGAATCTGCCAAGGGACATTTCAGAGCACACTGGGGCAGATGTATGGATTCGGCTCACAGAGTTAAACCTTTCTTTTGATTCACCAGTGGGAAACACACTTTTGCTAGAATCCGCAAAGGGACATTTTGAAGCCCACTGAAAGCTATAGTGAAAAATTGAATATCCCACAACAAAAGAAAGAAGCTATCTGTGAAACTGCTTTGTGATGTTTGGATTCAGATCACAGAATTAAACGTTTCTTTTGATTCAGCAGGTTGGAAACACTCTTTTTGTAGAATCTGTGAAAGGACATTTCAGATTGCACTGAGAACTGTAGGAAAAAACCTGAATATTCTGTAATAAAAATTAGATATAAGATATCTGTGAAACTGAGTTGTGATGTGTGCATTCATCTCACATAGTTAAACGTTTGTTTTGATTCAGAATGTTGGAAACACTCTTTTTGTAGAATCTGTGTAGGAACATTTTGGAGCCCACTGAGGCCTATAGAGACAAACCGAATATTCCACGATAAAAACTAGGAAGAAGATAACTGTGAAACTGCCTGTGATATGTAGATTCAGCTTGCAGAGTTAAACTTTTCTTTTGATTCAGCAGGTTGAAAACATTTTGTAGAATCTGCAAAGGATGTTGTAAAGAGAACTGAGGCCTATAGTAAAACACCAAATATTCTGGTGTAAAAACACAAAACTCTTTTTGTAGAATCTGCGAAGGGACACTTCAGAGCACACTGAGGCCTACAGTGAAAAACCAAATATCCTGCAATAAAAACTAGAAGAAAAACTATCTGTGAAACCGCTTTGTGATGTGTGAATTCAGTTCATAGAGTGAAACCTTTCTTTATATTCAGCAGGTTGGAAAAAATGCTTTTGTAGTCTTTGATGGGACGTTTGGAGCTCATTGAGGCCTACAGTGGAAAACCAAATATTTTATAATAAAAACTAGAAAGAAGCAGTCTGTGAAACTGATGTGTAATGTGTGAATTCAGTTCACAGAATGAAACCTTTCTTTACATTTAGCACGTTGGAAACACTCTTTTTGTAGAATCTGTGAAAAGACATTTGAAAGTGCACTGAGACCTATAGTGAAAAACCAAATATTCTGCAATGAAAACTAGTAAGAAGGCATTGGTAAAACCATTTTTTGAAGTGTGGATTCAGCTCACAGAGTTAAACCCTTGTTTACATTCAGCAGGTTGGAAACACCTTTTCTGTATAGTCTTCAAAGGGACATTTCAAAGATCACTGAGGCCTATATTCAAAAACACAGTATCCCATATAAAAATTATTAAAAAGCTATCTGTAAAACCACTTTGTGATGTGTGCATTCAGCTCACAATATTAAAACTTTCTTTGTATTTAGTAGGTTAGAAACACTGCTTTTGTAGAATCTGAAAAGGGACATTTGGGACCCACTGAGGCCTATAGTGAAAAATAAAAATCCCACAATAAAAACTAGAAAGAAGCTATCTGAAACTGCTCTGTGATGTATGGATTCAACTCAGTGAGTTAAATTTTTCTTTTGATTCAGCAATTTGGAAGCAATCATTTTGTAGAATTGTGATGGGACATTTAAAAGCGCACAGTGGCCTATAGTGAAATGCCAAATATCCTGTAGTAATAAGAAGAAGGAAGCTATCTGTGAAACTGCTTTTGAATTGTGGATAGAGCTCACAAAGTTATATCTCTCTTTTGATTCAGCAGGTTGAAAATACTCTTTTTGTAGAACCTGCAAAGGGACATTTTGGGGCACACTGGAGCCAGCAGTGACAAATGGAATATCTGGAGAGAAAGAATCTATCGTTGATATTGCTTTGTGATGTGCAGATTCAGCACACAGAGTTAAATCGTTCATTTGATTCAACAGGTGGGAAACACACTTTTTGTAGAATCTGTGAAAGGACATTTCGAAGCCCACTTAGGGCCACTGTGAAAAATAAAATATCCTGCAACAAAACATAAAAAGAAGATATCTGTGAAACTAGGTTGTCATGTGTTGATTCAGCTCAGACAGTTAACCCTTTGTTTCAACTCAGCAGGTTGGAAATGCGGTTTTTGTAGAACTGTGAAGGGACATTTCAGAGCCCACTGAGGCCTATAGTGAAAAACAGAATACCTGTGATAAAAACTAGAAAGAAGCTATTTGTTAAACTGCTTTGTGATGGGTATACTCAGCTCACAGAGTTAAACCATTCTTTTGATTCAAAAGTTTGAAAACACTTCATTTGTAGAATCTGCAAAGATATATTTCAGAGTGCACTGAAGGTTATAGTAAAAAACAGAATATCCTGTGATAAATACTAGAAGGAAGCTACTGTGAAAATGCTTGGTGACATGTACATTGATTCAGCAGGTTGAAAACAGTCTTTTTGTAGAATCAACAAAAAAATATTTAAAAGCACAGTGTGGCCTATAATAACACACTGAATATCTCATGCTGAAAGCTAGAAAGAAGCTATGTGTGAAACTGTTTTGTGATTTGTGGATTCAGCTCACAGAGTTAAAATTTTCTTTTGATCCAGCGGGTTGGAAACAGTTTTTGTAGAATCTATGAAGGGACATTTCAAATTGCACTGAGGCCTATAGTGACAAACTGAATATCCCATGATAAAAACTAGAAAAAACATATCTGTGAAACTGCTTTTTGATGTGTGTATTCAGCTCACAGAGTTAAATTTTTCTTTTGATTAAATAGGTTGGAAAAGCTACTTTTGTAGAATGTCTGAAGGGACATTTTGGAGTTCATAGAGGCCTATAGTGAAAAACAGAATATCTCTTAATAAAAACTCCAAAAAAGCTATCTGTGAAACTGCTTTGTGATGTGTGGGTTCAGCCCACAGAGTTAAACCTTTCTTTAGGTTCAGCAGTTTGGAAATTTTCCTCTCATATAATATGCAAAGAAACAGCTATCAGTGAAACTGCTTTGTAATGTGTGGATTCAGCTCTCAGAGTTAAACATTTCTTTTGATTCAGCAAGTTGGAAACACTCTTTTTGTAGAATCTGTGAAGGGACATTTTGGAGTGAATGGAGTGCAGTGAAAAAGCAACTATACTGCCATAAAAACTAAAAAGAATCTAACTGTGAAACTGCTTTGTCTTGTGTGGATTCATCTCATAGAATTAAAACTTCCTTTTGATTCAGAAGGTTGGAAACACTCTCTTTGTTGAAACTGTGAAGGGACATTTAAAAGCATACTGTGGCCTATAGTGAAAAATAAAATATATTGTGATAAAAACTAGAAAGGATCTATATCTAATACTGCTTTGTGATATTTGGATTCAGGTCACAGAATTAAACCTTTCCATTCATTCATCATGTTAGAAGCACTCTTTTTGTAGATTCTGTGTGGGACATTTCAGCGCCTAGTGAGGCCTATAGTGAAAAAGCAAATATCCAGTGATAAAAACTAGAAAGAAGCTATCTGTGAAATTGCTTCATGATGTGTGTATTCAGTTCATATAGTTAAACCTTTATTTCAATTCAGCAGGTTGGAAACATTCTTTTTGTACAATCTGTAAAGGAATACTTCGGAGTGCACTGAAGCCTATAGGAAAAAACTGAACACCCCATTAAAAAAACTAAAAAGAAGCTCTCTGTGAAACTGCTTTGTTATGTGTGGGTATAAAATTTTATTTATTCAGAAGGTTGGAAATACTCATTTTGTAGAATCTGTAAAGCAACATTTCAGGGCCCACTGAGGCCTATTGTGAAAAACCGAATATTCTGTGATAAAAACTAGAAATAAGCTATTTGGGAAACTGCTTTGTGGTGTGTGGATTCAGCTCACAGAGTGAAATCTTTCTTTTGATTCAGCAGTTGGGTGTCATTCTTTTTGTAGAATCTGTGAAGGGACATTTGGAAGCAGACTGAGGCCTCTAGTGAAAAACTGAATATTCCATGATAAAAACTACAAAGAAGCTATCTGTGAAACTGCTTTGTGATGTGTGGATTCAGCTCACAGAGTGAAATCTTTCCTTTGATTCAGCAGTTTAGTATCACTCTTTTTGTAGAATCTGTGAAGTGACAAATGGAAGCAGACTGAGGCCTGTAGTGAACAAATGTGCTCTCATAAACTTCCTCAGCTTTTCCAACATCAGCTAGTCCCATGTTAGTAGGATATTTAAACCATAAGGAAGGCCATAAACTAGAGGAAATAACAGAAACATCAGCACCAATATCTACTAGGCCTTCAAACTTTTTCCCTTGAATGTGTATTGTGCAGGTGGGCTGTTGTTTAGAAATTACATTCATCCAGTAAGTGGCCTTTTCACCGCCGGAGCCCATCCCAGGGTCACGTGTCTTATACTTTGTTTAAAATGATATTAGGTAGTAAAGGCAATTCAGCAATTGACTCACTGGCCAGAATGGAAACAGGAACTTTGGCAGACATGATTAATTTAATCTCATCAATGGAATCAGAATTAATGAGACCAGTATGAATAATGATACCTTTAGCAGAGGTGGATGCCCTACCTAACACCAGACCCACCGAACCTTGAGGTAAAGGGCCTGTGACCCCGATAGGGACAATTAAAGGCGAAGAGTTAGGTAGTAAATTTAGAGGAATAGTACTACAGAGATTGCCCCCTACTGTGGAGGTGGGCAAGCATTGTACTAAGAGAGAAGGAGAGGCTGGGACCCATTTGGGTTGGCTGTAGGTAAGTTTGTTTGTGCTGGGGGTTGCATTGGGACCACCTGAAGTGGAAACACAACATTGGTCTGAGTCTGAAGCATCCCATTTGTTGTTGGGGCCTGGGACTGGCCCCGCTCCATTTCCCTGGTGTTGTGGCAGGGGATTTCCACCTATATCATAGTTAGAGTGGCAATTACTTGCCCAATGTCTACCCTTGCAACAATGTGGGCAAACAGTAGCAGCAGCATTTGGCCATGTTTGTTGAGCCGGCTTGGCCGCTTTTAAGTTTTTAACAGTGCAATTTTTTTGAGTATGACCAAGTTGGCCACAATTACAGCAGACTCTAAGAAAATAATTAGTGGAACTAGTTTGGTTGGTGTCCTTCATGGCCTGTGCCCACAGAATAGCTTTGTGGGTGTCTGATCCAATGCCTTCACAAACTTCAATATATGCAGGCAACACCTCATGATCAGGTAAATTTTGTCATTGGACAGAATGCATGACCATTTTACACTCATGGTTTGCATTTTCAAAAGCTAACATACGAAGGAGAATACCTTGAGTGTGCTCATCAGAGACAGATTTTTCAACAGCATCTTTTACTTTAGCTAAATAATCAGGGTATAATTCAGAGTGACCTTGTTTAACCGTGGTAAAAGAAACAGGAGCTTGGACTGGAGTGCGTAATTTATCCCAAGCTCTCATACACATCTTTGTTACTTGTTCTGTGGTAAGAGCATCAAAGTTTAATTGGGTATAAGTATTGGGAAACTATCAGAGCCTGTGAGCTGAGTCTGAATAACTAGAATGCCATCAGTCCGATTTAGTTGAGCCTGCAAACAAGCCTCTTCTGACCATCAAGTATGAAACTGTAAATGCTGAGGTGGGATCATAACAGCTTTTGCCAAAAGGTCCCAGCCTAAAGGAAGTAAAGTGACCTCAGTACAAAAAGTTTGTAATACCATTTTAACATAAGGAGAAGGAGGACAATAATGATTACAAGCAATCATAAATTCTTTTTAAAAAGCAAGATTGAGTGGCACATATCGACGCAGACTGAAATGAGAGTGTGAGAAAGGGGAATTGAAGGAGTAGAAGAGGCAGAGATATGCTGGTGATTATGGGTGTTTATGTGTGAGGAAGGGTACAAAGAAGCAGACTGAGTGGATGGCAAAGTGACCAGTTGAGGAACTGAAATGACAGGAGGGTGAAGGGCTGAAGTAGAAGGGGAGGGCCTGCAGAATTACAGGTAAATTGTAGTTTGGTCCCAGAGCCATTAGGTGACACCCGGAGGCAAATGCTGTAAAGATTTGAAGAGGGAAGAATTAGCATGTGAGTCAGGGCTGCGGGAGCTTCAAGTACCGCCTCTTAGTGAAAAGAAGTAAGATCATAAGGCAGTAATGTTAAGCCAAAGTCACCAGAGTTAGACATTGAATTTTCAGCATCATTAGATGGGGGAGGAGTAGCTGAAGGGAGAGGCTGATCAGACAACGAAGGCCATGTAGGAGAGGAAGGTTGAGGAGGAGGTGGAGGGTCATCAGATTCAGAAAACTGGTAACTGGAGGGGGCCATGGGATTGGTATGTCATCACGATGGCTCAAACAGTGACAGGAACATAATTCCCTGTGGAGACCAGTTCCCTGAATGTTGCAACAAGATCCAGTACTTTTACATATACAGTTCCTTTTTCAGGAAATCAAGGACAGTATTTTTCCACCACCCTCAATAGAGGGACCATATTTTCCATGGTTATTCAGACCCTTCCCTGTTTTAACAGGTCTATATCTAAGGTTCCTTTTTAGGAGACAAAGGACAGAATTTTACCACTGTCCTGAATAGAGTGACCATATTTTCCATGGGCACTAGAACCATTTCCTGTTTTAACAGGAGTTTAATATAGAAGAGATAATTATAATTTTTATATTCCATGTGAACCATAGTTAACCCGGACAATACACAGACTACTCATCAGTCACCAGGGAGTCGAACACGTGTATCTGTGGACCAGGTCGATGCCGTTTCTCTGCACCTGCCAAAGGGAATCAGGTTCCCACATGCACTTAGGAAAAAAGAAAGACCACGTTAGCGCGGCAGATATTGGGGGGAAACCCCACCCCCGATATTTAATGTGGGTTCTTTTGTATTTCCATAAGCATCTCTGCTGGTTTGAGAAATAAATGGAAAGAGTACAAAAGAGAGAACTTTTAAAGCTGGGTGTGTGTCTGGGGGAGACATCACATGTCGGCAGGTTTCATGATGCTCCCTGAGCCATAAAACCAGCAAGTTTTTAGCAATTTTCAAAAGGGAGGGAGTGTACGAATAGGGTGTGGGTCACAGAGATCACATACTTCACAAGATAATAAAATATCACAAAGCAAATGGAGGCAGGGTGAGATCACAGGACCACAGGATGGGGTGAAATTAAAATTGCTAATGAAGTTTCGGACACGCATTGTCATTGATAACATCTTATCAAGAGACAGGGTTTGAGAGCAGACAATCTGTCTGACTAACACTTGTTAGGTGATAATTTCCTCATCCTAATAAGCCTGGGAGCGCTACAGGATACTGGGGCTTATTTAATCCCTTTGACTTTGACCGTAAAAGATGCTGCCCCCATGGGGGAAATTCATTGTCCTACCCTCAGGGGCACATTCTCTTTCTCAGGGATGTTCCTTGCTGAGGAAAAGAGTTCAGGGATATTTCTCCTATTTGCCTTTGAAACAAGAGGAATATGCTTCTGTTCCATCTGGTTCACCAACATTCAGACTCCAAAGTCTTATTTACCTTGTTCCCTGAAGATTGCTGTCATCCTGTTCTTTTTTCAAGGTGCCCAGATTTCATATTTTTCAAACACACATGCTCTACAAACTATTTGTGCAGTTAATGCAATCATCACAGGGTCCTGAGGTGACATGCATCCTCCTCAGCTTAGGAAGATGATGGGATTAAGAGATTAAAGTAAAGACAGGCATAGGAAATCACAAGGGTATTGATTGGGGAAGTGATAAGTGTTAGTGAAATCTTCACAATTTATGTTCAGAGATTGCGTTAAAGACAGGCGTAAGAAATTATAAAAGCATTAATTTGGGGAACTAATAAATGTCCATGAAATCTTCACAATTTATATTCTTCTGCCATGGCTTCAGTCGGTCCCGCCATTTGGGTCCCTGATTTCCTGCAACACTAATGTCCCATGATAAAAAATAGAAAGAGGCTGTCTGTGAAACTGCTTTGTGATGTGTGGATTCATCTCACAGAGTTAAACCTATCTTTTTATAAAGCAGCTTGGAAACACTCTTTTTATAGAATCTGAGAAGAAACATTTCAAAGTGAACTGAGGCCTACAATGAAAAAGCAAATATCCCGCAATAAAAACTGGAAAGATGGTATATGTGAAACTGCTTTGTGATGTGTGGATTCAGTTCACAGAGTTAAAACTTTTTTTTGATTCAGCAGATTGGAAACACTTTTTTTGTACAATTGATGAGAGGACATTTCAAAGCACACTTAGGTCTACAGTGAAATACCAAATATCTCATGATAAAAACTAGAGGGGAAGATATCTGTGAAACTACTTTGTGATGTGTGGATTCAGCTTATGTAGTTAAACCTTTGTTTTGATTCAGCAGATTGGAAACACCATTTTTGTAGATTCTGTGAAGCGGCATTTCAGAGCCCACTGAGGCCTATAGTAAAACACTGAATATTGTGGGGTAAAAACATGAAAGAAGCTGTCTGTGAAACTGCTTTCTGATGCGTGAATTCAACTTACAGTGTTAAATCTTTCTTTTCATTCACCAGGTTGAAAAGACTCTTTTTGTAAAATCTGTGAAGGAACATTTAAAAGCGCACTTTTTCCTTTAGTTAAACATCGAATATTCCAGGGTAAAAACATGAAAAAGGGTATCTGTGAAACTGTTTGTGATTTCTCAATTTTGTTCACAAAGTTAAACCTTTCTTTTTAGTCAGGAGGTTGAAAACACTTTTTGCAGAATCTGCAAAGAGACATTTCAGAGCACCCTGGGGCAAATAGTGAAAAACCAAATATCCTGCAGAAAGAAGCTATCTGAGATACTGCTTTGTGATGTGCGGATTTGGCTTACAGTGTTAAACCTTTCTTTTAATTCACCAGACGTGAAACACACTTTGTAGAATTTGTGAAGGGATATTTCAAAGCCCACTGAGGGCTGTAGTGAAAAACCAAATATCCTGTGATTAAAACTAGAAAGAGACTATCTGTAAAATTATGTTGTTATGTGTGGATTCAGCTCACAAAGCTAAATCTTTGTTTTTATTCAGGAGGTTGGAAATACTTTTCTTGTAGAATCTGTGAAGTGAAATTTAAAAGCTCACTGTGGGCTATAGTGAAACACCAAATATTCCATGATAAAAACTAGAAAGAAGCTTTCTGTGAAATTGCTGTGTGATGTGTGGGTTTATCTCAGAGAGTTAAATGTTTCTTTTGATTCACCAGGTTGGAAACGCTCTTTTTGTGGAATCTGTGAAGGGACATTTCAGAGTGTGCTGAGGCCTATAGTGAAAAATCAATTATCCGGTGATAAAAACTACAAACAATCTCTCTGGGAAATGACGTTGTGATGTGTGGATTCAGCTCATGGAGTTAAACCTTTGTTTTGATTCAGCAGATTGGAGATACTTTTATTTTAGAATCTGCAAAGGGACATTTTGAAGTGCACTGAGACCTATAGGGAAAAACAGAATATCCCATGACAAAAACTAGACAGAAGATATCTGTGACACTGTTTTGTGTTGTGTGGATTCAGCTCACAGACTTAAATCATTCTTTGAATTTAACAGGTGGGAAATGCTCTTTTTGTAGAATCTACAAAGGGACATTTTGAAGCACACTTAGGGCTACTGTGAAAAATATAATATCCTGCTATAAAAACTAAAAGGAAGCTATCAGTGAAACTACATTTTGATGTGAGGATTCAGCTCAGAGAGAGAAACCTTTGTTTTGATTCAGCAGGTTGGAAACACAGTTTTTGTAGAACTGCGAAGGGACATTTCGGAGCCCACTGAGGCCTATAGTAAAAAACAGAATATCCAGTGATAAAAACTAGAAAGAAGCTATTTGTTAAACCACTTTGTGATTTGTATATTAAGCTCACAGAGCTAAACCTTTCTTTTTATTCAGAAGGTGTGAAACATTCTTTGTGTGGATTCTGTAAAGGGACATTTTGGAGCATACTGAGGCATATATGGAAAATTTGAATACTCTGTGATAAAAACTAGAGAGAATCAGTCTGTGAAATTGTACTGTGATGTGTGGATACAACTCACTGAGTTAAATTATTTTTTTGATTCAGCAGGTTGAAAACACTTTATTTGCACAACCTGTGAAGGGACATTTAAAAGTGCACTGTGGTCCATAGTGAAACACCAAATTTCAGAGCCCACTGAGGCTTACAGTGAAAAACTGAATATCCCGTTATAAAAACCAGAGACAATCTATCTGTGAAACTGCTTTGTGATGTGTGAATTCAGCTCAGAGTCACACCTTTCTTTTGATTCAGTAGGTTGAAAGGACTCTTTCTGCAGAATCTTCAAAGCAACACTTAACAAAAGCACTGTGGCCTATACTGAGAACCCAAATATCAAACAATGAAAACTAGAAAAAAGCTATCTGTAAAACTGTGTGTTATGCGTGTATTCAGCTCATAGTGTTAAACCTTTGTTTTGATTCAGCAGATTGAAAACACTCTTTTTGTAGAATCTGCAAAGGGACATCTTGGAGCCTACTGAGGCCTATAGTGAAAAACAGAATATCCCACAATAAAAACTAGAGAGAAGCTATCAGTGAAACTGCTTTGTGATGTGTGGATTCAGATAACAGAGTTAAATCTTTCTTTATATTCAGCAGGTAAATAACACAATTTTTGTAGAATCTCTGAAGGGAAATTTCGAAGTGCACTGAGGCCTGTTGTGAAAAACCAAATATCCCACATTAAAAACTAGAAAGAAGCTATCTTTAAAACTGCTTTATGATGTGTGGTTTCAGCTCACACAGTTAAATCTTTCTTTGTGTTCACCAGGTGAAAAACAGTGTTTTTCTAGAATCTGAGAAGGGATATTTTGAAGCGCGCTTGTGGTGTATAGCGAAATACCAAATATTCCTGGATAAAAACTGAAGAGAAGTAATCTGTGAAACTGTATTGTATTGTAATGTGTGGATTCAGCTCACAGAGTTAAGCCTTTGTTTTGATTCAGCAGGTTGGAAACACTCTTTTTACAGAATCTGCAAATGGACATTTTGGAACGCACTGAGGCCTATAGTGAAAAACTAAAGAGGCTGCAATAAAAACTAGAAAAAAGCTATAGGTGAAACTGTTTTTATTTGTTGATTCAGCTCACAGTGTTAATCCTTTCCTTTGATTCAGTAGGTTGAAAACACTTTTTTTTTCTTTTTTTTGAGACGGAGTCTCATTCTGTCATCTAGGCTGGAGTGCAGTGGTGCCATCTTGGCTCACTGCAAGCTCCACCTCCCGGGTTCATGCCATTCTCCTGCCTCAGCCTCCTGAGTAGCTGGGACTACAGGAGTCCTCCGCCACACCTGGCTAATTTTTTTGTATTTTTAGTAGAGACAGCGTTTCACGATGTTAGCCAGAATGGTCTCAATCTCCTGACCTCATGATCCACCTGCCTCAGCCTCCCAAAGTGCTAGGATTACAGGTGTAAGCCACCGCACCCAGCTGAAAGCACTTTTTATATAGACTCTCCAAAGGCAAATGTAAAGTGTACTATGGCCTTGAGTGCAAAACAGACTATTCCACAAAAAACTAGAATGAAGTTATCTATGGAACTGCCTTGTGATGTGTGGATTCAGCTCACAGAATTAAACTATTCTATTTATTCAAGAGGTTGGAAAAACTCTTTTTGTTGAGTCTGCAAAGGGACAGTTCAGAGTGCACTGAGACCTATAATGAAAAAACAAATATCCCACCACAAAAACTAGAAAGAAGATATTTGTGAAACTGCTTTTTGATGTGTGGATTCAGTTCACAGAGTTAAAAGTTTCTTTTGCTTCAGCAGGATGGAAATCTATCCTCTTTTTGTAAAATCTGTGAAGGGACATTTCTAAACACACTTAGGACTTTGGTGAAAAACTGAATATTCCATGACATAAACTAGAAAGAAGCTATCTGTGTGCTTTGTGATGTGTGGATTCAGCTTATAGAGATTAACTTTTCATTTAATTCACCAGTGGCAAGCACTCTTTTTGTAGAATCTGCAAAGGGACATTTTGGAGCCCTCTGAGAGTGACGTGATAAATCATATATCCCACGCTAAAAACAAGAACGAAGCTATCTGTGAAACTGCTTTGTGATGTACGAATTCAATTCACAGAGTTAAAACTTTCTTTTGATTTAGCATGTTGAAAACACTCTTTGTAGAATCTTCAAAGGGACAATTAAAAGCACACTGTGGCCAAGAGTGAAATCTGACTATGTTGTAAAAAAACAAACAAACAAAAAACAAAACAAAACAAAACAAAAACTAGAAAGATGCAATCTGTGAAAGTGTTTTGTAATATGTGGCTTCAGTTCACAGAGTTAAACATTTCTTGTGCTTCAGCAGGTAGGAAACACTCTGTAGAAGCTGCCAAGGGACATTTAAAATGCACTGTAATTTACAGAGAAAAACCATATATCCCACGATAAAAACAGGAAGGAACCTATCTGTGAAACTGCTTTGTGATGTGTGGATTCAACTCAAAGAGCTAAAACATGTTTTTTTTTTATTTTTCAGGTTCAAAACACTTTTTTTTTTTTTTTGTGCAGAATCTGCAAAGGAACATTTAAAAGCGCACTATGGCCTATGGTAAAACACAAAATATCCCACGATAAAAACTAGAAAGAAGCTATCATTGAAACTGCTTTGTGATGTGAGGATTCAGCTCACAGAATTAAACCTTTCTTTTGATTCAGCAGGTTGGAATCTCTCTTTTTGTAGTATCCATGAAGGGAAATTTCAGAGCCCAAAAAGGCCTATAGTGAAAAATAAAATACCTTGCAATGAAAACTATAAAGAAGCTCTCTGTGAAACTGCTTAGTTAAGTGTGGATTTAGCTCAGAGAGGTAAACCTTTCTTTTGATTCAGCAGGTTGGAAACACTCTCTTTGTAGAATCTACAAAAAGATATTTTGGAACCCACTGAGGCCTGTTGTGAAAAACTGAATATCCCACAATAAAAACTAGAAAGAAGCTATCTGTGAAATTGCTTTGTGATATTTGTATTGAGATCACAGAGTTAAACCTTTCTTTTAATTCAGCAGGTTGGAAACACTTTTTTTGTGTGGAATGTGTGAAGGGATATTTAAAGCACACTGTGGCTTACAGTGAAACACCAAAATTTAGGGATAAAAACAAGAAAGAAACTATCTGTAAGACTGGTTCATGATGTTTGCATTCACCTCACAGAGTTAAGCCTTTATTTTCTTTCAACAGGTTGGCAACACTCTTTTTGTAGAATCTGTGAAGGGACATTTCAAAGCATACTGAGGCCTACATTGAGAAACAGAATATCCCATCATTAACACTGGAAAGAAACTATCTGCGAAACTTCTTTGTAAAGTGTGCATTCAGCTTCCAGAGTTAAAACTTTCTTTTGGTTCAGCAAGTGGGAAACACTCTTTTTGTAGGATCTGTGAAGAAACATTTCAAAGTGTAGTAAGGCCTATAGTGAAAAACAGAATATCCCGTGATAAAAACTAGAAAGAAGCTATCTGTGAAACTTCTTTGTGATGTGTGGATTCAGCTCACAGATTCGAACCTTTCTCTTGATTCAGCAGGTTGTAAGCACTCTTTTTCTGGAATCTGCAAAGTGACATTTAAAAGTGCACTGTGGCCTGTAGTGAAAAACTGAGTGTACTGTGACTAAAAACTAGAAAGAAGATATCTGTGAAACTGCTTTTTGATGTGTGGATTCAGCTCACAGACTTAAACATTTCTCTTGATTCAGCAGGTTGGAAACACTATTTTTCTAGAATCTGTGAAGGGACATTTAAAAGCGCACTGAGGCCTATAGTTAGAAACTGAATATCCTGTGATAAAAACCAGAAAGAAACCTTCTGTGAAACTGCTTTGTGATGTGTGGATTCAGCTCACAGAGTTAAACCTTTCTTTTGATTCATCAGGTTGGAAACACTTTCTTTGTAGAATGTGCGAAAAGACATTTTGTAATGCACTGAGGTCCATAGTGGAAAAAATGAATATACCATGATAAAAATTATAAAGAAGTCATCTGATAAACTGTTTTGTGATGTGTGGATTCAGCTCACAGATTTAACCCTTTCTTTTGATTTAGCAGGTTTGAATCACTCTTTTTGTAGAATTTGGGAAGGGACATTTCAGAGCACATTGAGGCCTATAGTGAAAAACTGAATGTCCAACAATAAAAATAGAAAAAAGCTATCTGTGAAACTGCTTTGTGGTGCATAGAATCAGCTCATTGGGTTAAACCTTACTTTTGATTCAGCAGGTTGGAAACACTCTTTTTTGTAGAATCTACAAAGAAACATTTCCAAGCAACTGAGACCTATTGTGAAAAACTGAATATCTCCCACAAAAAAAATTAGAAAGAAGGTATCTGTGATACTACTTTGAGATGCGTGGTTTCAGCTCACAGAGTTAAACCTTTCTTTGGATTCATCAAGTGGGAAACTGTTTTTGGAGAATCTGTGAAGGGACACTTTGCAGTACACTGAGGGATATCGTGAAATGCAAAATATCCTGTGATAAAAACTAGAGAGAAGTTATCTATGAAACTGCATTGTAATGTGTGGATTCAGCTCACAGAGTTAAACTTTTCTTTTGATTCAGCAGGTTGGGAAGACTCTTTCAAAAGAATATGTGAAGGAACATTTTGGAGCGCATTGAGGCCTATGGTGAAAAACCAAATAGCCCACAATAAAAACTAGTAAGAAGCTATCTGTGAAACTGCTTTGTGATTTATGGGTTCGGTTCACAGTGTTAAACCTTTCCTTTGATTCGGCAGTTTGAAAACACTTTTTTTTGTATAATAGGTGAAGAGACATTTCAAACTTACTATGACGTTGAGTGAAAAACAGACTATTCCACAATAAAAACTAGGGCGAAACTATCTGTGAAACTGACTTGTGATTTGTGGTTTCAGTTCACAGAGTTAAACTTTTTATTTAGGAGGTTTGAAAAACCCTTTTTGTCAAGTCTGCAAAAGGACATTTCAGAGCGCACTGAGGCCTTTAATGGGAAACCAAATATCCCATCATGAAAACTAGAAAGAAGCTATCTGTGAAACTACTTTGCGAAGTGCACATTCAACTTACTCAGTTAAACCTTTCTTCTGATTCAGCAGGTTTGAAGCACTTCTTTTGTACAAACTGCAAAAAAACATTTAAAAGAGCACTGTGGCCTGTAGTGAAACACTGAATATTCTGGGATAAAAACTAGAAAGAAGCTCTCTGTGAAACTGCTTTGTGATGTGTGGTTCAGCTCACAGAGTTAAACCTTTCTTTTAATTCTTTAATTGAGGGGAAACATTCTTCCTGAAGAACCTGCAATGGGACCTTATGAAGTTCACTGAGAGCTATGTGAAAAATCATATATCCCATGATAAAAACAAAAAAGAAAATATCTGTGAAACTGCTTTGTGATCTGTGGATTTAGCTCACAGAGTTAAACCTTTCTTTTGATTCAGCAGGTTGAAAACACTCTTTGTAAGATATGTGAAGAGACAATTAAAAGTGCCCTATGACCAAGAGTGAAACTCCAAATATCCCATGATAAAAACGAGAAAGAATAAATCTGTGAAACGGCATTGTGATGTGTGGATTCAGTTCACACAGTTAAACCTTTCTTTTGATTCTGCAGGTTGAAAACACTCTTTGTAAGATATGTGAAGAGACAATTAAAAGTGCCCTATGACCAAGAGTGAAACTCCAAATATCCCATGATAAAAACGAGAAAGAATAAATCTGTGAAACGGCATTGTGATGTGTGGATTCAGTTCACACAGTTAAACCTTTCTTTTGATTCTGCAAGTTTGAAACACTATTTTTGTGGAATCTGCAAAGGTACTTTTCAGAACAAACTGAGGCTTACAGTGCAAAACCGAATATCCTGCACTATAAACTAGAAAGAAGCTATCTGTGAAATGGCTTTGTGATGTGTGAATTCAGTTCACAGAGGTAAAGTTTTTTTTTAATTCAGCTGGTTAGAAACACATTTTTGTAAATTCTTTGAAGAAAAATTACAGAGCCAACTTAGGCCTATAGTGAAAAAATCAAATATTATGCAATAAAAACTAGAAAGAAGGTGTATGAGAAACTGCTTTGTAATGTGTTCATTTAGCACAAAGAGTAAAATGTTTGTTTTGATTCAGTAAGTTGGAAACACTCTGTAGAATTTGCAAAGGGGCTTGTCAAAACCCACTGATGCCTATAGTGAAAAAATATCCCCTGATAAAAACTAAAAAGAAGCTACTGGTGAAACTGCTTTGTGATGTGAGGATTCAGCTCACAGAGTTAAATCTTTCTTTTGGAACAATTGGAAACACTGTTTCTGTATAATCTGTGAGAACACATTTCAGAGCTCGTTGAGGCATATAGTAAAAAATGAAATCTCCCACAATTAAAACAAGAAAGAAGCTAACTGTGAACTGCTGTGTAAGGTGTGCATTCAGCTCACAAAGCTAAACATTTCTTTTGATTCAACAGGTTGGGAACATTATTTTTGTAGAAACTCTGAAGGGACATTTCAAAGCTCACTGAGGCCTATAGTGAAAAACTGGATATCCCATGATAAAAATTATAAGTAGCTATCTGTGAATAGTGCAGCAATAAACATACATGTGCATGTATCTTTGTAGTAGAGTAATTTATAATCCTTTGGGTATATACCCAGTAGTGAGACGGCTGGGTCATATGGTACATCTAGTTCTAGATCCTTGAGGAATCGCCATACTGTTTTCCATAATGGTTGAACTAGTTTACAATCCCACCAACAATGTAAAAGTGTTCCTATTTCTCCACATCCTCTCCAACACCTGTTGTTTCCTGACTTCTTAATGATTGCCATTCTAACTGGTGTGAGATGGTATCTCATTGTGGTTTTGATTTGCATTTCTCTGATGGCGAGTGATGATGAGCATTTTTTCATGTGTCTGTTGGCTGTATGGATGTCTTCTTTTGAGAAATGTCTGTTCATATCCTTTGCCCACTTTTTGATGGTGTTGTTTGTTTTTTTCTTGTATATTTGTTTGAGTTCTTTGTAGATTCTGGATATTAGCCCTTTGTCACATGAGTAGGTTGCAAAAATTTTCTCCCATTCTGTAGGTTGCCTGTTCACTCTGATGGTAGTTTCTTTTGCTGTGCAAAAGCTCTTTAGTTTAATTAGATCCCATTTGTCAAATTTGGCTTTTGCTGCCGTTGCTTTTGGTGTTTTAGACATGAAGTCCTTGCCCATGCCTATGTCCTGAATGGTACTACCTAGATTTTCTTCTAGGGTTTTTATGGTATTAGGTCTAACATTTAAGTCTCTAATCCATCTTGCATTAATCTTCATATGCCGCACTATTCACAATAGCAAAGACTTGGAATCAACCCAAATGTCCATCTGTGACAGACTGGATTAAGAAAATGTGGCATGTATACACCATGGAATACTATGCAGTCATCAAAAAGGATGAGTTTGCATCCTTTGTAGGGACATGGATGCAGCTGGAAACCATCATTCTTAGCAAACTATCACAAGAACAGAAAACAAACACCGCATGTTCTCACTCATAGGTGGGAACTGAACAATGAGATCACTTGGACTCGGGAAGGGGAACATCACACACTGGGGCCTATCATGGGGAGGGGGGAGGAGGGAGGGATTGCATTGGGGAGTTATACATGATATAAATGATGAATTGATGGGTGCTGACGAGTTGATGGGTGCAGCACACCAACATGGCATAAGTATACATATGTAACAAACCTGCACGTTATGCACATGTACCCTAGAACTTAAAGTATAATAATAATAATAATAATAAAAGTAGCTATCTGTTAAACTGCTTTCTTATGTGTGCATTCATCTCACAGAGTTAAGCCTTTCTTTTGATTTGGCAAGTTGGAAAAACTCTTCATGGAGAATCTGCAAAGAAACATTTCAAAGCCTACTGAGGCTTATAGTGAAAAACTGAGTATCTCCTGACAAAAACTAGAAAGAAGGTGTATGAGAAACTGCTTTGTAATGTGTTCATTTAGCACAAAGAGTAAAATGTTTGTTTTGATTCAGTAAGTTGGAAACACTCTGTAGAATTTGCAAAGGGGCTTGTCAAAACCCACTGATGCCTATAGTGAAAAATATCCCCTGATAAAAACTAAAAAGAAGCTACTGGTGAAACTGCTTTGTGATGTGAGGATTCAGCTCACAGAGTTAAATCTTTCTTTTGGAACAATTGGAACACTGTTTCTGTATAATCTGTGAGAACACATTTCAGAGCTCGTTGAGGCATATAGTAAAAAATGAAATCTCCCACAATTAAAACAAGAAAGAAGCTAACTGTGAAACTGCTGTGTAAGGTGTGCATTCAGCTCACAAAGCTAAACATTTCTTTTGATTCAACAGGTTGGGAACATTATTTTTGTAGAAACTCTGAAGGGACATTTCAAAGCTCACTGAGGCCTATAGTGAAAAACTGGATATCCCATGATAAAAATTATAAAGTAGCTATCTGTGAATAGTGCAGCAATAAACATACATGTGCATGTATCTTTGTAGTAGAGTAATTTATAATCCTTTGGGTATATACCCAGTAGTGAGACGGCTGGGTCATATGGTACATCTAGTTCTAGATCCTTGAGGAATCGCCATACTGTTTTCCATAATGGTTGAACTAGTTTACAATCCCACCAACAATGTAAAAGTGTTCCTATTTCTCCACATCCTCTCCAACACCTGTTGTTTCCTGACTTCTTAATGATTGCCATTCTAACTGGTGTGAGATGGTATCTCATTGTGGTTTTGATTTGCATTTCTCTGATGGCGAGTGATGATGAGCATTTTTTCATGTGTCTGTTGGCTGTATGGATGTCTTCTTTTGAGAAATGTCTGTTCATATCCTTTGCCCACTTTTTGATGGTGTTGTTTGTTTTTTTCTTGTATATTTGTTTGAGTTCTTTGTAGATTCTGGATATTAGCCCTTTGTCACATGAGTAGGTTGCAAAAATTTTCTCCCATTCTGTAGGTTGCCTGTTCACTCTGATGGTAGTTTCTTTTGCTGTGCAAAAGCTCTTTAGTTTAATTAGATCCCATTTGTCAAATTTGGCTTTTGCTGCCGTTGCTTTTGGTGTTTTAGACATGAAGTCCTTGCCCATGCCTATGTCCTGAATGGTACTACCTAGATTTTCTTCTAGGGTTTTTATGGTATTAGGTCTAACATTTAAGTCTCTAATCCATCTTGCATTAATCTTCATATGCCGCACTATTCACAATAGCAAAGACTTGGAATCAACCAAATGTCCATCTGTGACAGACTGGATTAAGAAAATGTGGCATGTATACACCATGGAATACTATGCAGTCATCAAAAAGGATGAGTTTGCATCCTTTGTAGGACATGGATGCAGCTGGAAACCATCATTCTTAGCAAACTATCACAAGAACAGAAAACCAAACACCGCATGTTCTCACTCATAGGTGGGAACTGAACAATGAGATCACTTGGACTCGGGAAGGGGAACATCACACACTGGGGCCTATCATGGGGAGGGGGGAGGAGGGAGGGATTGCATTGGGGAGTTATACATGATATAAATGATGAATTGATGGGTGCTGACGAGTTGATGGGTGCAGCACACCAACATGGCATAAGTATACATATGTAACAAACCTGCACGTTATGCACATGTACCCTAGAACTTAAAGTATAATAATAATAATAATAATAAAAGTAGCTATCTGTTAAACTGCTTTCTTATGTGTGCATTCATCTCACAGAGTTAAGCCTTTCTTTTGATTTGGCAAGTTGGAAAAACTCTTCATGGAGAATCTGCAAAGAAACATTTCAAAGCCTACTGAGGCTTATAGTGAAAAACTGAGTATCTCCTGACAAAAACTAGAAAGAAGCTATCTATGAAACTGCTTTGTGATATGTGGATTTAGCTCACAGAGCTAAACCTTTCTTTTGATTCAGAAGGTTGGAAACACTCTTTTTGTAGAATCTGCAAAGGTACATTTTGAAGCCCACTGAGGACTGTGGTGAAAAACCAAATATTTCAAGGTAAAAACTAGAAAGAAATTATCTATGAAACTGCTTTGTGATGGGTGGTTTCAGCTCTCAGAGTTAAACATTTCTTTCAATTCAGCAGGTTGGAAAGAATTTTTTTGTAGAATCTGAGAAGGGACATTTCGGAGCCCACTCTGGCCTGTAGTGAAAAATCGAATATGCCGCAGCAGAAACTAGAAGGAAGCTACCTGTGAAACTACTTTTTGAAGTGAGGATTCAGCTCACAGAGTTAAACCTTTCTTTTGATTCATGAGGTTGGATAAACTCGTTCTGTGGAATCTTCAAAAAGGGATGTCAGAGCTCACTGAGGCCTATAGTAAAAAACTGAATATCCCATGATAAAAACTAGTAAGAAGCTATCTGTGAAACTGCTCTGATGTGGGCATTCAGCTTACAGAGTTCCACCTTTCTTTTGATTCAGCAAGTTGGAAACACTCTTTTTGTAGAATCTGCAAAGAAACATTTCAGAGCCCACTGAGGCCTATAGTGAAAAACTGAATAATCCACAATAAAAACCAGAAAGAAGCTATCTGTTAAACTGCTTTGTGATGTGTGGATTCAGCTCACAAAAGTAACACTTTCTTTTGATTTATCAGGTTGGAAACACTTTTTTTTTGTAGAATCTGTGAAGGGACATATCAGAGCCCACCAGGGCCCATAGTGAAAAGCTGAATATCCAGCGATACAAACTAGAAAGACACTGTCTGTGAAACTGCTTTGTGATGTGGGGATTCAGCTCAGTAAGTCAAATCTTTCTTTTGATTCAGCAGGTTGGAAACACTCTTTTTGTAGAACTTGCAGAGAAGCATTTCAGAGCCCACAGAGGCCTATAGTGAAAATCCAAATATCCCATGACAAAAACTAGTAAGAAGGTATTAGTGAAACTGCTTTGTGACATGTGCATTCAGCTTACCAAGTTAAACCTTTCTTCTTCTGATTCAAAAGGTTGGAAACACTCTTTCTATTTTTTTGAGATGGAGTCTCACTCTGTCTCCCAGGCTGGAGTGCAGTGGCTTGATCTCCACTCACTGCAAGCTCTGTCTCCTGGGTTCATGCCATTCTCCTACCTCAGCCTCCCTAGTAGCTGGGACTACAGGCACTCGCCACCACGCTTGGCTAATTTTTTTTGTATTTTTATCAGAGATGGGATTTCATCGTGTTACCCAGGATAGTCTCTATCTCCTGACCTTGTGATCTGCCCACCTCGGCCTCCCAAAGAGCTGGAAAAATGTCACATGATAGAAAGAAACTATCTGTAAAATTGCTTTGTGAGTTGTGTATTCAGGGCACAGAGTTAAACTTTTCTTTTGATTCAGCTGGTTGGAAACACTTTATTTGTAGGGTCTGCAAAGGGATATTTCAAAGACAACTGCAGCCTCTAGTGAAAAACAGAATATCCCACAGTAAAAACTAGAAAGAAGCTATCTATGAAACTGCTTGTGATGTGTGCATTTAGCTCACAGAGTTAAACATTTCTTTTGATTCAGCAGGTTTGAAACACCATTTTTGTAGAATCTATGAAAGCATATTTCAGAGCCCACTAAGGACTATAGTGAAAAACTATATATCCAGTGATAAAAACTAAAAGGAAGCTATCTGTGAATCTGCTTTGTATGTTTGCATTCAGCTCACAGAGTTAAACATCTCTTTTGGTTCAGCAAGTTGGAAACACTCTTATTGTAGAATCTGTGAAGGGACATTTTGAAGCCCACTGAGGACAATAATGAAAAACTGAATATCTCATAATAAAAACTAACAAGAAGTTATGTGTGAATATGCTTTGTGTTGTGTGTATTCAGCTCACAGAGTTAAAACTTTCTATTGATTTAGCCTGTTGTAAAAACTCTTTTTATAAAATTTGTGAAGGGACATTTCATAGACCATTGTGGCCTATAATGAAAAATGAAATATCTCCCGATAAAAATGGGAAAGAAGCTATCCGTAAATCTGCTTTGTGAAGTGTTCATTCAGCTCACAGTGTTTAACCTTTCTTTTGATTCAACAGGTTGGAAACACTGTTTTTGTAGAATCTGCCAAGGGACATTTCAGAGTCCACTGAGGCCTATAGTGAAAAACCTAATAAACCACAATAAAAATTAGAAAGAAGCTATCTGTGAAACCGCTTTGTAATGTGTGCATTCAGCTAACAGAGTTAAACCTTTCTTTTTATTCAGCAACCTGCAAACACTTTTTTTGGAGAATCTGCAAAAACAATTTCAAACCCCACAGATGACCGTAGTGAAAAACCAAATATTCAGTGATAAAATCATTGAGAACATGCAGTATTTGGTTTTCTGAGTGAAACATGCAGTGTTTGGTTTTCTGTTCTTGTGATAGTTTGCTAAGAATGATGGTTTTCAGCTGCATCCATGTCCCTACAAAGGACATGAACTCATCCTTTTTTAAGGCTGCATAGTATTTCATGGTGTATATATGCCACATTTTCTTAAACCACTCTGTCATTGATGGACATTTGGGTTGGTTTCAAGTCTTTGCTATTGAAAGTGCTTTTTGATGTTTGGATTCAGCTCACAGAGTTAAACCTGTCTTATGACTCAGCAAGTTGGAACACTCTTTGTGGTATCTGCAATGGGAAATTTTGGAGCCCACTGAGGTCTATAGTGAAAAACCAAATATCCCATGATAAAAACTGAACTAGAAAGAAGCTATCCGTGAAACTGCTTTGTGATGTGTGGATTCAGCTCCAAGAATTAAACCTTTCTTTTGATTCAGTAGGTTGCAAACACTCTTTTTGTAGAATCTGCAAAGGGACATTGCATTGTAGCATATAATAAAAAACAGAATATTCCATGATAAAACTATAAGGAAGCTATCAGTGAAACTGCTTTGTGATGTGTGCATTCAGCTCACAGAGTTGTATTTTTCTTTTCATTTTGTGTGTTGGAAACACTCTTTTTGTAGAATCTACATAAAGACATTTCAGAGCCCACTGAGACCCATAGTTAAAAAGGGAATATCTCACAATAAATCTAGAAAGAAGCTATCCATGAAATTACTTTTTGATGTGTGAATTCTGCTCAAGAGTTAAACATTCTTTTCATTCTGCAGGCTTGAATAACTTTCCTTAGATTCTGTGATGTGTCATTTCAGAGACCACTGAGGCCAATTGTGAGAACAGAACAACCCACAATAAAAACTGGAAAGAATCTTTCTGTGAAACTGTTTATTGTGTGTGCATTCAGCTCACAGAGTTAACTTTTTCTTTTGATTCAGCAGCTTGGAAACACTGCTTTTGTAGAATCTGCGAAGGGACATTTCAGTGCCCACTGATGCCTATAGCGAAAAATGGAATATCTTGCGGAAAAAAACCAGTAAGAAGGTATATGTCAAACTCCATTGTGAGTTGTGCATTCAACTCACAGAGTAAAACCTTTTCTTTGATTCAGTGGGTTGGAAACATTCATTTTTTTGAATCTGCATAGCAAATTTTGGAGCCCACTGAGGCCTATAGTGAAACACCGAATATCCACGATGAAAACAAGAAAGAAGCTTTCTTTGACACTGCTTTGTGAAGTGCAGATTCAGTTCACAGGGTTAAAACTTTTCTTTGATTCAGTAGGTTGAAAATACTCTTTGTGGAATCTCTCTTTTTTTTTTATTATGCTTTAAGTTCTAGGGTACATGTGCATAACGTGCAGGTTTGTTACATATGTATACTTATGCCATGTTGGTGTGCTGCACCCCCAACTCGTCAGCACCCATCAATTCATCATTTATATCATGTATAACTTCCCATGCAATCCCTCCCTCCTCCCCCCTCCCCATGATAGGCCCCAGTGTGTGATGTTCCCCTTCCCGAGTCCAAGTGATCTCATTGTTCAGTTCCCACCTATGAGTGAGAACATGCGGTGTTTGGTTTTCTGTTCTTGTGATAGTTTGCTAAGAATGATGGTTTCCAGCTGCATCCATGTCCTACTACAAAGGACGCAAACTCATCCTTTTTGATGACTGCATAGTATTCCATGGTGTATATGCCACATTTTCTAATCCAGTCTGTCACAGATGGACATTTGGGTTGATTCCAAGTCTTTGCTATTGTGAATAGTGCCACAATAAACATACGTGTGCATGTGTCTTTGTAGTAGAGTAATTTATAATCCTTTGGGTATATACCCAGTAGTGGGATGGCTGGGTCATATGGTATATCTAGTTCTAGATCCTTGAGGAATCGCCATACTGTTTTCCATAATGGTTGAACTAGTTTACAATCCCACCAACAATGTAAAAGTGTTCCTATTTCTCCACATCCTCTCCAACACCTGTTATTTCCTGACTTCTTATGATTGCCATTCTAACTGGTGTGAGATGGTATCTCATTGTGGTTTTGATTTGCATTTCTCTGATGGTGAGTGATGATGAGCATTTTTTCATGTGTCTGTTGGCTGTATGGATGTCTTCTTTTGAAAATGTCTGTTCATATCCTTTGCCCACTTTTTGATGGTGCTGTTTGTTTTTTTCTTGTATATTTGTTTGAGTTCTTTGTAGATTCGGGATATTAGCCCTTTGTCACATGAGTAGGTTGCAAAAATGTTCTCCCATTCTGTAGGTTGCCTGTTCACTCTGATGGTAGTTTCTTTTGCTGTGCAAAAGCTCCTTAATTTAATTAGATCCCATTTGTCAATTTTGGCTTTTGCTGCCGTTGCTTTTGGTGTTTTAGACATGAAGTCCTTGCCCATGCCTATGTCCTGAATGGTACTACCTAGATTTTCTTCTAGGGTTTTTATGGTATTAGGTCTAACATTTAAGTCTCTAATCCATCTTGAATTAATCTTCGTATAAGGGGTAAGGAAAGGATCCATTTCAGCTTTCTACTTGGGCTAGCCAATTTCCCAGCACCATTTATTAAATAGGGAATCCTTTCCCCATTTCTTGTTTCTCTCAGGTTTGTCAAGATCAGATGGCTGTAGATGTGTGGTATTATTTCTAAGGACTCTGTTCTGTTCCATTGGTCTATATCTCTGTTGTGGTACCAATACCATGCTGTTTTGGTTACTGTAGCCTTGTAGTATAGTTTGAAGTCAGGTAGCGTGACGCCTCCAGCTTTGTCCTTTTGACTTAGGATTGTCTTGGCAATGCGGGCTTTTTTTTGGTTCCATATGAACTTTAAAGCAGTTTTTTCCAATTCTGTGAAGAAAGTCATTGGTAGCTTGATGAGGATGGCATTGAATCTATAAATCACCTTGGGCAGTATGGCCATTTTCACGATATTGATTCTTCCTATCCATGAGCATGGTATGTTCTTCCATTTGTTAGTGTCCTCTTTGATTTCACTGAGCAGTGGTTTGTAGTTCTCCTTGAAGAGGTCCTTGACATCCCTTGTAAGTTGGATTCCTAGGTATTTTATTCTCTTTGAAGCAATTGTGAATGGAAGTTCATTCCTGATCTGGCTCTCTGCTTGTCTGTTACTGGTGTATAAGAATGCTTGTGATTTTTGCACATGAATTTTGTATCCTGAGACTTTGCTGAAGTTGCTTATCAGCTTAAGGAGATTTTGGGCTGAAACAATGGGGTTTTCTAAATATACAATCATGTCATCTGCAAACAGGGACAATGTGACTTCTTCTTTTCCTAACTGGATACGCTTGATTTCTTTCTCTTGCCTGATTGCCCTAGCCAGAATTTCCAACACTATGTTGAATAGGAGTGGTGAGAGAGGGCATCCCTGTCTAGTGCCAGTTTTCAAAGGGAAGTTTTCCAGTTTTTGCCCATTCAGTATGATATTAGCTGTGGGTTTGTCATAAATAGCTCTATTATTTTGAGGTACGTTCCATCAATACCGAATTTATTGAGCGTTTTTAGCATGAAGGGCTGTTGAATTTTGTCAAAAGCCTTTTCTGCATCTATTGAGATAATCATGTGGTTCTTGTCTTTGGTTCTGTTTATATGCTGGATTACATTTATTGATTTGCGAATGTTGAACCAGCCTTGCATCCCAGGGATGAAGCCCACATGATCATGGTGGATAAGCTTTTTGATGTGCTGCTGAATTCGGTTTGTCAGTATTTTATTGATAATTTTTGCATCGATGTTCATCAGGGATATTGGTCTAAAATTCTCTTTTTTTGTTGTGTCTCTGCCAGGCTTTGGTATCAGGATGATGTTGGCCTCATAAAATGAGTTAGGGAGGATTCCCTCTTTTTCTATTGATTGGAATAGTTTCAGAAGGAATGGTATCAGCTCCTCCTTGTACCTTTGGTAGAATTCAGCTGTGAATCCATCTGGCCATGGCCCTGGACTTTTTTTGGTGGGTAGGCTATTAATTGTTGCCTCAATTTCAGAGCCTGCTATTTGTCTATTCAGGGATTCACCTTCTTCCTGGTTTAGTCTTGGGAGAGTGTAAGTGTCCAGGAAATTATCCATTTCTTCTAGATTTTCTAGTTGATTTGCGTAGAGGCCTTTATAGTATTCTCTGATGGTTGTTTGTATTTCTGTGGGGTCGGTGGTGATATCCCCTTTATCATTTTTTATTGCGTCTATTTGATTCCTTTGTCTTTTCTTCTTTATTAGTCTTGCTAGCGGTCTGTCAATTTTGTTGATCTTTTCAAAAAACCAACTCCTGGATTCGTTGATTTTTTGGAGGGTTTTTTGTGTCTCTATCTCCTTCAGTTCTGCTCTGATCTTAGTTATTTCTTGCCTTCTGCCAGCTTTTGAATGTGTTTGCTCTTGCCTCTCTAGTTCTTTTAATTGTGATGTTAGAGTGTCAATTTTAGATCTCTCCAGCTTTCTCTTGTGGGCATTTAGTGCTATAAATTTCCCTCTACCTACTGCTTTAAATGTGTCCCAGAGATTCTGGTATGTTGTATCTTTGTTCTCATTGGTTTCAAAGAACATCTTTATTTCTGCTTTCATTTCGTTATGTACCCAGTAGTTATTAAGGAGCAGGTTGTTCAGTTTCCATGTAGTTGTGTGGTTTTGATTGAGTTTGTTAGTCCTGAGTTCTAGTTTGATTGCACTGTGTTCTGAGAGACAGTTTGTTATAATTTCTGTTCTTGTACATTTGCTGAGGAGTGCTTTACTTCCAATTATATGGTCAATTTTGGAATAAGTGTGATGTGGTGCTGAGAAGAATGTATATTCTGTTGATTTGGGGTGGAGAGTTGTACAGATGTCTGTTAGGTCTGCTTGCTGCAGAGATGAGTTCAATTCCTGGATATCCTTGTTAACTTTCTGTCTCGTTGATCTGTCTAATGTTGACAGTGGAGTGTTGAAGTCTCCCATTATTATTGTATGGGAGTCTAAGTCTCTTTGTAGGTCTCTAAGGACTTGCTTTATGAATCTGGGTGCTCCTGTATTGGGTGCATATATATTTGGGAGAGTTAGCTCTTCCTGTTGAATTGATCCCTTTACCATTATGTAATGGCCTTCTTTGTCTCTTTTGATCTTTGATGGCTTAAAGTCTGTTTTATCAGAGACTAGGATTGCAACCCCTGCTTTTTTTTGTTCTCCATTTGCTTGGTAGATCTTCCTCCATCCCTTTATTTTGAACCTATGTATGTCTCTGTATGTGAGATGGGTCTCCTGAATACAGCAGACTGATGGGTCTTGACTCTTTATCCAGTTTGCCAGTCTGTGTGTTTTAATTGGAGCATTTAGTGCATTTACATTTAAGGTTAATATTGTTATGTGTGAACTTGATCCTGTCATTATGATACTAACTGGTTATTTTGCTCGTTAGTTGATGCAGTTTCTTCCTAGCCTCGATGGTCTTTATATTTTGGCATGTTTTTGCAATGGCTTGTACCAGTTGTTCCTTTCCATGTTTAGGGCTTCCTTCAGGGTCTCTTGTAAGGCAGGCCTGGTGGTGACAAAATCTCTAAGCATTTGCTTATCTGTAAAGGATTTCATTTCTCCTTCACTGATGAAACTTAGTTTGGCTGGATATGAAATTCTGGGTTTAAAATTCTTTTCTTTAAGAACGTTGAATATTGGCCCCCACTCTCTTCTGGCTTGTAGAGTTTCTGCCGAGAGATCTGCTGTTAGTCTGATAGGCTTCCCTTTGTGAGTAACCCGACCTTTCTCTCTGGCTGCCCTTAAGATTTTTTCCTTCATTTCAACTTTGGTGAATCTGGCAATTATGTGTCTTGGAGTTGCTCTTCTGGAGGAGAATCTTTGTGGCGTTCTCTGTATTTCCTGAATTTGAATGTTGGCCTGCCCTACTAGGTTGGGGAAGTTCTCCTGGATGATATCCTGAAGAGTGTTTTCCAACTTGGTTCCATTTTCCCCCTCACTTTCAGGCACCCCAATCAGACGTAGATTTGGTCTTTTTACATAATCCCATACTTCTTGCAGGCTTTGTTCATTTCTTTTTCTTCTTTTTTCTTTTGGTTTCTCTTCTGGCTTCATTTCATTCATTTGATCCTCAATCGCTGATACTCTTTCTTCCAGTTTATCGAGTCAGTTACTGAAGCTTGTGCATTTGTCACGTATTTCTCGTGTCATGGTTTTCCTCTCTGTCATTTCGTTTATGATCTTCTCTGCATTAATTAGTCTAGCTGTCAATTCTTCCACTCTTTTTTCAAGATTTTTAGTTTCTTTGTGCTGGGTACATAATTCCTCCTTTAGCTCTGAGAAGTTTGATGGACTGAAGCCTTCTTCTCTCATCTTGTCAAAGTCATTCTCTGACCAGCTTTGATCTGTTGCTGGCGATGGGCTGCGCTCCTTTGCAGGGGGAGATGCGCTCTTATTTTTTGAATTTCCAGCTTTTCTGCCCTGCTTCTTCCCCATCTTTGTGGTTTTATCTGTCACTGGTCTTTGATGATGGTGACATACTGATGGGGTTTTGGTATAGGTGTCCTTCCTGTTTGATCGTTTTCTGTCTGACAGTCAGAAGGACTGTCTGTTGGTCTGTTGGAGATTGCTTGAGGTACACTCCAGAACCTGTTTGCCTGGGTATCAGCAGCAGAGGTTGCTGAAGATAGAATATTGCTGAACAGCGAGTGTACCTGTCTGATTCTTCCTTTGGAAGTTTCCTCTCAGGGGTGACTCCACCCTGTGAGGTGTGGGGTGTCAGACTGCCCCTAGTGGGGGATGTCTCCCAGCTAGGCTACTCAGGGGTCAGGGACGCACCTGAGCAGGCAGTCTGTCCGTTCTCAGATCTCAACCTCCCCATTGGGAGATCCACGGCTCTCCCCAAAGCTGTCAGACAGAGTTGTTCGTGTCTGCACCGGCCCCCGCTGCTTCCCCTGTTGGACTTCAGCTGTGCGCTGTCCCCAGAGGTGGAGACTACAGAGACAGGCAGGCTTCCTTGAGCTGCTGTGAACTCCACCCAGTTCGAGCTTCCCAGCGTCTTTGTTTACCTACTTAAGCCTCAGCAATGGCGGGCGCCCCTCCCCCAGCCTCGCTGCTGCCTTGCGGATAGATCGCGGCAGACTTTTGTGTTAGCAGTGAGGGAGGCTCCGTGGGCGGGGGACCCTCCTGGCCAGGTGTGGGATATATTCTCCTGGTGTGCCTGTTTCCTTAAAGCGCAGTATTGGGGTGGGAGTTACCTGATTTTCCAGGTGTTGTGTGTCTCAGTTCCCCTGGCTAGGAAAACGGATTTCCTTCCCCCTTGCACTTCCAGGTGAGGTGATGCCTCGCCCTGCTTCAGCTCTCGCTGGTCAGGTTGCAGCAGCTGACCAGCACCGATTGTCCCGCACTCCCTAGTGAGATAACCCCAGTACCTCAGTTGAAAATGCAGAAATCACCAGTCTTCTGTGTCACTCGCGCTGGGAGTTGGAGACTGGAGCTGTTCCTATTCCTGTAGAATCTCAGAATTGACACTTCATACCTTACTGTGGCCTAAAATGAAACACCATGTATCTTGTGATTTAAACTAGAGATAAGCTATCTGTGAAACTGCTTTTTGCTGTGTAGATTCAGCTCACAGAATTAAAGCTTTATTTTGATTCAGCATGTTGGAAACACTTTTTTTGTAGAATCTGCCAAGGGACATTTCAGAGTCCAAAGAGGCCTATGGTGAAAAACCGAATATCCCGCGATGAAAACTAGAAACATGCTATCTGTGAAAATGTGTTGTGATGTTTGCATTCAACTCACAAATTTAAACCTTTTTTTTTTTTATTCAGCACTTTGGAAACACTTTTAATGTAGAATCAGTCAAGGGCCTTTGCATATGCCACTGAGGCCTATAGTGAAAAATTGAATATCCCATGATGAAAACTAGCTATCTGTGAAACTGCTTTCTGATTAGCTCAGAGATTTAACATTTATTTTAATATGGTAGGTTGGAAACACTTTTTTGGTAGAATTTCCAATATATTTCAAAGCAAAATGAGGCCTATAGTGAAAAACCAAATATCCAAAGATAAAAACTGGAAAGACGCTATCTGTGATGTTGCATTGTGATGTGTGGATTCAGCTCACAGAGTTATACCTTTCTTTTATTAAGCAGGTTGGAAACACACTTTCTGTTGAATCTGTGAAGGACATTTCAGAGTCCACTGAGGTCTATAGTAGAAAACAATATCCTGCAATGAAAACTAGAAACATACTATCTGCGAAAGTGTGTTGTGATGTTTGCATTCAGCTCACAAAGCTACACCTTTTTAAAATTATTATTATTCAGCAGTTTGGAAACACTTTCAATGTAGAATCAGTGAAGGGCCTTTTCATATGTCACTAAGGCCTGTAGTGAAAAATTGAATATCCCACAATGAAAACTAGCTATCTGTGAAACTGCTTTCTGATATGTGAGCTAAATTTAGCTCACAGATTTAATATTTATTTTGATATGGCAGGTTGGAAACACTTTTTTGGTAGAATCTCCAAAGATACATTTCAAAGCAAAATGAGACCTATAGTGAAAAACCATATATCCAAAGATAAAAACTGGAAAGACGCGATCTGTGATGTTGCATTGTGATGTGTGGATTCAGCTCACAGAGTTGTACCTTTCTTTTATTAAGCAGGCTGGAAACACACTTTTTGTAGATTCTGTGATGGACATTTCAGAGTCCACTGAGGCCTATAGTGAAAAAATGAATATCCCACGTTAAAAACTAGAAAGAAGTTATCTGTAAAACTGCTGGTTGATGTGTGCATTCAGTTCACAGATTTAAACCTTTCATTTGCTTCAGCAGGCTGGAACCCTCTTTTTGTAGAATCTGCAAAAAGACATTTTGGAGCCCATGTAAGTCTGTAGTGAAAAAGTGGATATCCCAAGATAAAAAGTAGAAAGAAGCTGTCTGTGAAACTGCTTTGTGCTGTGTGGATTCAGCTCACAGATTTAAAACTTGTTTTTGAGTCAGCAGGTTGGAAGCACTCTTTTTGTTGATTCTGCAAGGGGACTTTTCTGAGGCATGTAGTGAAAAACTGAATATACCATGATAAAAACAAGAATGAAGCTATCAGTGACACTCTTTTGTGATGTGTGCATTCAGTTCACAAGGTTAAACCTTTCTTTTGATTCTGTGGCTTGGAAATACTCTTTTTGTAGAATATGCAGGTCAACATTTTGGAAAAACCTGAGGCCTATGGTGAGAAAGAGAATATCCTGGGATGAACTAGAAAGAAACAATATATGAAACTCCTTTGTGATATGTGGATTCATCTCACAGAATTAAAACTCCTTTGATTCAGCAGGTTATAAGCACTCTTTTTGTAGAATCTGTGAAATGACGTTTCAAAGAAAGCTGAGGACTATAGTGAAATATCGAATATCCTGCAATACAAACTAGAAAGAAGCTATATGTGAAATTGATTTGTCATGTGTGCATTCAGGTCAGAGAGGTAAAACTTTCCTTTGATTCATGGGGTTGAAAACACTCTTTTTGTACCATTTGTGAAGAGACATTTCAGAGCCCACTGAGGCATATAATAAAAAACTGAATACCCCACAATAAAAACTTTTAAAAAGCTATCTGTTAAACTGCTTTGTGGTGTGTGGATTCAGCTCACAGAGTTAAACCTTTCTTTTGATTCAGCAGGTTGAAGACACTCTTTTTGTAGAATCTGTGAGGAGACATTTCAGAGCCTACTGAGGCCTATAGTGAAAAACCAAATATCCCTCACTAAAATCTACAGAAGAGCTATATGTGAAACTATTTTGTAATGAGTACATTTAGCTTACAGACTTAAATGTTTCTTTTGATTCAACAGGTTGGAAACACTTTTGTTGAATCTGCAAAGGGATATTTCAGAGCCCACTGAGACCTTAGTAAAAAGCTGAATATACCATGATAAAAACTAGAAATAAACTATCTGTGAAACTGTTTTGTGATATCTGGATTCAGCTCACCGAGTTAAAACTTTTGATTCAGCAAGTTCTAAATACTCTTTTTGCTGCATCTGCAAAGGGATATTTCTAAGCCCACTGAGGACTATAGTGAAAAACTGAATATCTCATGATAAAAACTATAAAGAAGCTATCTGTGAAACTACTTTGTAATATAGGCATTCAGCTCACCAAGTTAAACCTTTCTTTTGATACAGCAAGTTGGAAACACTCTTCTTGTAAAATCTGCAAAGGGGTATTTTGGAGCCCACTGAAGCCTATAGTAAGAAATGGAACATCTTGCAACAAAAACTAGAAAGAACTGTCTGTGAAACTGCTTTATGATGTGTGGATTCAGCTCACAGAGTTAAAACCAGTTTTTGATTCAGCAGGTTGGAAACACTCTTTTTGTAGAATCTGCGAAGGGACATTTTGGAGTTCACTGAAGCCTGAGGTGAAAAACAGAATATACTGCAATAAAAACTGGAAAGATGCTATCTGTGAATCTCCTTTGTGATGTGCACATTCCGTTCACAGATTTAAACCTTTCTTTTACTTGGAAGGTAAAAGAAAGGTTTTTGTCACTTAGAAACAGTCTTCTTATAAAATTTGTGAAGGTACATTTCAAACACCACTGAAATCCACAGTAAAAATCCAAATATCCCACCATAAGAACTAAAAAGAACCTATCTCTGAAACTGCTTTGTGATGTGTGGATTAAGCTCACAGAGTTAAACCTTTCCTTTCATTGAGCAGGTTGGAAACACTTTTTTTTTTTTTGTAGAATCTGTGAAGGAACATTTCAGACCCCACTAAGGCCAACAGTAAAAAAGCGAGAATCATGTGATAAAACTAGAATGAAGCTGTCTGTAAATGCTTTGTGATTTGTGGATTCATCTTACAGAATTAAACCATTCCTTTCATTCAGCAGACTGGAAAAATTCTTTCTGTAGAATCTGTGGAAGAACATTTCAGAGGCCCTGATGCCTATGGTGAAAAACCAAGCATCCCACGACAAGAACTAAAAAGAAACTCTCTGTGAAACTGTTTTGTGATGTGTGGATTCAACTAATTGAGTGATTTTATTCAGCAGGTTGGAATCGCTTTTTTTGTAGCATCTGCAAAGGGACATTTCAGAGCCACTGATGCCTATAGTGAAAACATGAATATTCCACAATATAAATTAGAAGAAGCTATCTGTGAAATGTGTGCATTCAGCTCAGAGAGTTAACCCTTTCTTTTGGTTAAGCAGATTGGAAACACTCTTTTTGTAGAATCTGCAAAGGGACATTTCAGAGTCCACTGAGGTCTGTGGTAAAAAACTGAATATCCCACAATGCAAACTAGAAAGAAGTTATCTGTGAAACTGCTTTGTGATGTGTGGATTCACTTCACAGAGTTAAATCTTACTTTTGATTCAGGTTGGAAACACTTTTTTCATAACATTTGTAAAGGGACATTTTGCAGCCCACTGAGTCCTACAGTAAAAAACCGAGTAAACCAGGATGAAAACTGGAAAGATGATATCTGTGAAACTGCTTTGTGATGTGTAGATTCAGCTCATGGATTTAAACCTTTCTTTTGATTCAGGAGGTTGCAAACTATCTTTTTGTAAAATCTTCAGAGGGATGTTTTAAACCCCACTGAGGCCAATGTGAAAAAGCAAGTATCCTATGATAAAAATGAAAAAGAAGCTATCTGTGAAACTGCTTTGTGATGTGTGGATTCAGCTCACAGAGTTTAATCTTTCCTTTGATTCAGCAGGCTGGAAAAAGTATTTTTGTAGAATATGCAAAGAAACATTACAGAGCCCACTGGGAGCTATGGTGAAAAGTAGATTATCCTGTGATTAAAAACTAGAAAGAAAGTATCTGTGAAATTGCTCTGTGATGTGTACTTTCAGCTCACAAAGTTAAATTTTTCTTTACATTCAGCGGGTTGCAAATACTCTTATTGTGAAATCTGAAAAGGGTCATTTTAAAACCCACTGAAGCCTATAATAAAAAATCATATATCATTTGATTGAAAACAAGGAAGAATCTATCTGTTAACCTGCTTTATGATGTGTGGATTCAGCTCACCAGTTTAAACCACTCTTTTGATTCAGTAGGTTGGACACACTCTTTTTGTAGACTCTGTGATGGGACATTTAGAGCCCACAGAAGCCAATAATAAAAAATTGAATATCCTGTGATAAAAACTATAAAGAAGCTATCTGTGAAGCTGCTTTGTGATGTGTGGTTTCATCCCATAGAGTTAATCAATTCTTTTGATTCAGCAGGTGGGGAACACATTTTTTGTAATATCTGTGAAGGGACATTTCGGAGATACTGAGGCCTATTGTGAAAAACCAAATGTCCTTGATAAAAAAAATACAAAGATGCTGTCTGTGAAACTACTTTCAGAACTGTGGATGAAGCCCACAGAGTTAAACAGTTGTTTTGATTAAGCAGCCTGGAAACACTCATTTTGTAGGATCTGCAAAGGGACATTTCAGAATCTACTGAGGCCTGTGGTAAAAAACCGAATATCCCATGATACAAACTATAAAGAAGTCATCTGTGAAACTGCTTTGTTATATGTGGACTCACCTCACAGAGTCTCACCTTGCTTTTGATTAAGCAGGTCGGAAACACTCTTTTTGTAAAATCTGCAAAGGGACATTTTATAGCCCACACGGCCATTGTGAAAGACCGAATATACTGTGACAAAAATTGGAAAGATCTTAACTGTAAAACTGCTTTAAGATGTGTGGATTCAGCTCACAGACATAAACCTTTCTTTTGATTCAGCAGTTTGGAAATAGTCTTCTTGTAGAATTTGTGAAGGGACATTTCAAACCCCACCGAGGACCATAGTAAATAACCGAATACCCCACAATAAAAACTAAAAAAGAGTCTATCTTTGAAACTACTTTGTGATGTGAGGATTCAGCTCACAGAGTTAAACCTTTATTTGATTCAGCAGGTTGGAAACACTCTTGTGGTACAATCTGCAAATGGACGTTTTAGACCTTACTGAGGCCTGTAGTGAGAAATTGAATATCCCACAATAAAAACTAGGGAGAAGGCATCTGTGAAACTGCTTTGTGATGTGTGGATTCACCTCACAGAGGTAATCCATTCTTTCAATTCAGCAGGTTGGAAATACTTTTTTTGTGGAATTTGTGAAGAAATATTTCAGAGACACTGAAGCCTACAGTGAAAAACTGAATATCCTGTGATAAAAACTAGAATAAAACTATCTGTGAAACTGCTCTGTGATTTGTGGATGCTGCACACAGGGTTAAATGTTTTGTTTGTTTCAGCAGGTTGGAAAAAATCTTTTAGTGGTGTCTGCGAAGGGATATTTCAAAGCCCACTGAGGCCTGGGGTAAAAAACCAAATATCTTGCAATACAGAATAGAAAGAAATTATTGGTGAAACTGCTCTGTGATGTGTGGATTCACTTCACACAGTTAAATCCTTTTTTTTTTATTCAGCAGGTTGAAAACACTTTTTGCATAGGATTTTCAAAGGGACATTCTCAGCCAACTGAGACCTGTAGTAAAAACCAAGTAAACCACGATGAAAACTGGAAAGATGCTGTCTTTGAAACTCCTTTGTGATTTGTGCACTTAGCTCACAAAGTTAAACCTTTCTTTTAATTCAGCAGGTTGGAAACAATCTTTTTGTAAAATCTGCAAAGGGACATTTTGGACCCCACTGGGGACAATAGTGAAAAAGCAAGTACCTCATGTAAAAATCAGAAAGAAGCTATCTGTGAAACTGCTTTGTGATGTGTGGATTCAACTCAAAGAGTTAAACCTTTCCTATGATTCAGCAGAATAGAGAAAAGTATTTTTATATAATCTGTGAAGAAATATTTCAAAGCCCACTGGGAGCTATGGTGAAAAACCAAATATCCCATGATCAAAACTAGAAAGAAGCTTCTGAGAAGTTGCTTTTTGATTCGTGATTTCAGCTCACAGAGTTAAACCTTTCTTTAGATTCAGCAGGTTGGAAACACTCTTTTTGTAGGATCTGCAAAGGGACTTTTCGGAACTCACTGAAACCTATAGTAAATAACCAGATGTCATTTGATAAAAACTAGAAATAATCTATCTGTGAACCTCCTTTATGGTGTGTGGATTCAGCTCACTGATTTAAATGTTTCTTTTGATTCTGCAGTTGGAAACACTCTTTTTGTAGAATCAGTGATGGAGCATTTCGGAGCCCACAAAGGTGTATAATAAAAAGTTGAATATCCCATGATAAAAACTATAAAGAAGCTATCTGTGAAACTGCTTTGTGATGTGTGGATTCAACTCAAAGAGTTAAACCTTTCCTATGATTCAGCAGAATAGAGAAAAGTATTTTTATATAATCTGTGAAGAAATATTTCAAAGCCCACTGGGAGCTATGGTGAAAAACCAAATATCCCATGATCAAAACTAGAAAGAAGCTTCTGAGAAGTTGCTTTTTGATTCGTGATTTCAGCTCACAGAGTTAAACCTTTCTTTAGATTCAGCAGGTTGGAAACACTCTTTTTGTAGGATCTGCAAAGGGACTTTTCGGAACTCACTGAAACCTATAGTAAATAACCAGATGTCATTTGATAAAAACTAGAAATAATCTATCTGTGAACCTCCTTTATGGTGTGTGGATTCAGCTCACTGATTTAAATGTTTCTTTTGATTCTGCAGTTGGAAACACTCTTTTTGTAGAATCAGTGATGGAGCATTTCGGAGCCCACAAAGGTGTATAATAAAAAGTTGAATATCCCATGATAAAAACTATAAAGAAGCTATCTGTGAAACTGCTTTGTGATGTGTGGATTCAGTCCACACAGTTAATCCATTCTTTTGATTCAGCAGGTTGGAAACACTTTTTTTGTGGAATCTGTGAAAGGACATTTTGGAGATACTGACACCTATTGTAAAAAACTGAATATCTACTGATAAAGTCATTAAAAAGGCTATCTGTGAAACTGTTTTCTGATGTGTGCATGAAGCTCAGAGAGTTAAATGTTTGTTTTGATTTACCAGGATGAAAACACTCTTTTTGTAGAATCTGTGAAGAGACATTTGAGAGCCCACTGAGGCCATTGGTGAAAAACTGAATACTTTGCAATATAAACTAGAAAGAAGTTATCTGTGAAACTGCTTTGTGATGTGTGGATTCACCTCATAGAGTTTCACCTTGCTTTTGTTTAAGCAGGTTGGAAACACTCTTTTTATGGAATCTGCAAAGGGACATTTTTCAGCCCGCTGAGGCTCATAGTGAAAACCTGAATATACTGCCATAAAAACTGGAAAGATGCTACCTGTGAATCTGCTTTGTGATACGTACATTCAGCTGACAACTTTAAACCTTTCTTTTGGAAGTCATTTGGAAACAGTCTTCTTATAGAATTTGTGAAGGAACATTTCAAAACCAACTAAAAACCACAGTGAGAAACTGAATATCCAACAATAAAAACTAAAATGATGCTATCTGTGAAACTGCTTTGTGATGTGTAGATTCAGTTAACAGATTTAAACCTTTATTTGATTCAGCAGGCTGAAAACACTTTTTATACTATCTGCAAATGGACATTTTGGAGTTTACTGAAGCCTATAGTGAGAAACTGAATATCCCGTGATAAAAACTAGACAGAAGCTATCTGTGAAACTGCTTTGTGATGTGTAGACTCATCTTACAGAGTTAAACCTTTCCTTTCATTCAGCAGATTGGAAACACTCTTTCTGTAGAATCTGTGGAAGAACATTTCAGAGCCCACGAGGTCTATAGTGAAAAATCAAGTATCCCATGGTAAAAACTAGAAAGAAACTCTCTGTGAAACTGCTTTGTGATATGTGCATTTAATTAATGGAGTTAATCCATTCTTTTTATTCAGCAGGTTGGAAACACTCTCTATTATTATTATTATTACTATTATTTAAGTTCTAGGGTACATGTGCATAACATGCAGGTTTCTTACATATGTATACATGTGCCGTGTTGGTGTGCTGCACCTATTAATTCATCATTTACATTAGGTATATCTCCTAATGCTCCCCCCTGCCCCCCTCCCCACAATAGGCCCCGGTGTGTGATGTTCCCCTTCCTGTGTCCAAGTGATCTCATTGTTCAATTCCCACCTATGAGTGAGAACATGCGGTGTTTGGTTTTCTCTTCTTGCGATAGTTTGCTGAGAATGATAGTTTCCAGCTGCATCCATGTCCCTACAAAGGACGAGAACTCATTTTCTTTTCTGTGGCTGCATAGTATTCCATGGTGTATATGTGCTACATTTTCTTAATCCAGTCTGTCACTGATGGACATTTGGGTTGATTCCAAGTCTTTGCTATTGTGAATAGTGCCGCAATAAACATACGTGTGCATGTGTCTTTGTAGTAGAGGAATTTATAATCCTTTGGGTATATACCCAGTAGTGGGATGGCTGGGTCATATGGTACATCTAGTTCTAGATCCTTGAGGAATCATCAAACTGTTTTCCACAATGGTTGAACTAGTTTACACTCCCACCAACAGTGTAAAACTGTTCCTATTTCTCCACATCCTCTCCAGCACCTGTGGTTTCCTGACTTTTTAATGATTGCCATTCTAACTGGTATGAGATGGTATCTCATTGTGGTTTTGATTTGCATTTCTCTGACGGCAAGTGATGATGAGCATTTTTTCATGTGTCTGTTGGCTGTATGAATGTCTTCTTTTGAGAAGTGTCTGTTCATATCATTTGCCCACTTTTTGATGGGGTTGTTTGGTTTTTTTCTTGTAAATTTGTTTGAGTTCTTTGTAGATTCTGGATATTAGCCCTTTGTCAGATGAGTAGATGGCAAAAATGTTCTCCTATTCTGTAGGTTTCCTGTTCACTCTGATGGTAGTTTCTTTTGCTGTGCAGAAGCTCTTTAGTTTAATTAGATCTCATTTGCCAATTTTGGCTTTTGTTGCCATTGCTTTTGGTGTTTTAGACATGAAGTTCTTGCCCATGCCCGTGTCCTGAATGGTATTCCCTAAGTTTTCTTCTAGGGTTTTGATGATTTTAGGTCTGACATTTAAGTCTCTAATCCACCTTGAATTAATTTTCATATAAGAAGTAAGGAACAGATCCAGTTTCAGCTTTCTACTTATGGCTAGCCAATTCTCCTAGCACCATTTATTAAATAGAGAATCCTTTCCCCATTTCTTGCTTTCCTCAGGTTTGTCAAAGATCAGATGGCTGTAGATATGTGGTATTATTTCTGAGGACTCTGTTCTGTTCCATTGGTCTATATCTCTGTTGTGGTACCAGTACCATGCTGTTTTGGTTACTGTAGCCTTGTAGTATAGTTTGAAGTCAGGTAGCGTGATGCCTCCAGCTTTGTTCTTTTGGTTTAGGATTGTCTTGGCAATGTGGGGTCTTTTTGGTTCCATACGAACTTTAAAGCAGTTTTTTCCAATTCTGTGAAGAAAGTCATTGGTAGCTTAATGGGGATGGCACTGAATCTATAAATCACCTTGGGCAGTATGGCCATTTTCACGATACTGATTCTTCGTATCCATGAGCATGGTATGTTCTTCCATTTGTTAGTGTCCTCTTTTATTTCACTGAGCAGTGGTTTGTAGTTCTCCTTGAAGAGGTCCTTTACATCCTTGTAAATTTGATTCCTAGGTATTTTATTCTCTTTGAAGATATTGTGAATGGGAGTTCATTCATGATTTGGCTCTCTGTTTTTCTGTTACTGTTAGATAAGAATGCTTGTGATTTTTGCACATTGATTTTGTATCCTGAGATTTTGCTGAAGTTGCTTAAGGAGATTTTGGGTTGAGATGATGGGGCTTTCTAAATATACAATCATGTCATCTGCAAACAGGGACAATCTGACTTCTTCTTTTCCTAACTGAATACCCTTTATTTCTTTCTCTTGCCTGATTACCCTAGCCAGAATTTCCAACACTATGTTGAATAGGAGTGGTGAGAGAGGGCATCCCTCTCTTGTGCCAGTTTTCAAAGGGAATGCTTCTAGGGAAACATGTTTTTTGTAGTATCTGTGAAGGGACTTTTCAGAGACACTGAGGCCTATAGTGAGAACCTGAATATTTCTCAATATAGATTAAAAGAAGCCATCTATGGAACTCTTTTGTAATGTGTGCATTCAACTCAGAGAGTTGAACCTTTGTTTTGATTAAGCAAGTTGGAAATACTCTTTTTGTAGAATTTGTTAAGGGAGTTTTTGGAGTCAACTGAGGCATTTTATGGAAAGCGAAATACCCTACAATACAAATTAGAAAGAAGTTATCTGGGAAACTGCTTTGTGATGTGTGGATTCACTTCACAGAGTTAAATCTTGCTTTTGAGTCAGCAGGTTGAAAACACTTGTTTTGTAGGATTTGCAAAGGACACCCACTGAGGCCTGTAGTAAAAAACCTAGTAAACCAGGATGAAAACTGGAAAGAGCCTATCTGTGAAATTGCTTTGTGACATATGGGTTCAAGGCCCATAGTGAAAAACTAACTATATAGCAATAAAAACTGGAAAGATGCTGTCTGTGAAAGAGCTTTTTAAATGTGTGGATTCAGTTCACAGATATGAACCTTTCTTTGGATTCAGCAGTTTGGAAACAGTCTTTTTGTAGAAATTGTGAAGGGACATTTCAAACCCCACTGAGGACCACAATAAATAGCCAAATATCCTATGATAAATAATGAAGGATTCTATCTGTGTAACTGCTTTGTGATGTAGGCATTCGGCTCACAGAGTTAAATCTTTATTTGATTTAGCAAATTGAAAACACTCTTTTTGTGTCATCTGTGAATGGACATTTCAGAGCTTACTGAGGCCTGTAATGAGAAACTGAATATCCCACAATAAAAAAAACTAGGAGGATGGTATCTGTGAAACTGTTTTGTGATGTGTGGATTCAGGTTACAGAGGTATTCCATTCTTTTGATTCAGCAGGTTGGAAAGACTATTTTTGTAGAATCTGTGAAGAAATATTTCAGAGACACTGAGGCCTGTAGTGAAAAACTGAATATCTTGCAACAAAACTGCTTTGTGACTTGTGGAAGCTGCAAACAGAGTGAAACCTTTCTTTTGATTCAACTGGTTGGAAACATTCTTTTTGTAGCCTCTGTAAATGGACATTTGGAAGCCCACTGTGGACTACAGTGAAAAACCAACTATCCCATGATAAAACTAGAAAGAAGTTATCTGTGAAGCTACTTTGTGAGGTGTGGATTCAACTCACAAAGTTAAACCTGTCTTTTGATTCAGCATGTTGAAAATACTGTTTTTGTAGAGTCTGCAAAGAAATATTTTGAAGCCCATTGAGGCCTTTAGTGAAAAACCAAATATCCCATAATAAAAACTACCAAAAAGCTATCTGAGAAACTGCTTTATGATTTGGGGATTCAGCTTACTAAGTCAAACCTTTCTTTCGATTCAACAGGTAGGAAACACTTTTTTCATAGAATCTGCAAAGGGACATTTTGGAGTCTACTGAGGCCTATAGTGAAAAACAGAATATCCCATGATAAAAACTGGAAAGAAGCAATCTGTGAAACTGCTTTGTGATGTGTGGATTCAGCTGACAGAGTTAAACTTTTTTTTCTTAAACTGGTTGAAGACACTCTTTTTATAGAATCTGTGAGGGGATATTTTGAAGCCCATGGAAGCCTATAGTAAAAAACAAAATATCCCAGATTAAAATCTACAAAGAAGCTATCTGTGAAACTGCTTTGTGATGTTTGCATTCAGCTCACCATGTTAAACCTGTCTTTTGATTCAGCAGGTTGGAAACACTCTTTTTGTACAACCTGCAAAGGGACATTTCAGAACCCACTGAGGCCTATAGTGAAAAACCAAATATACAGCAATAAAAACTAGAAAAAAGCTGTCTGTGAAACTGCTTTTTGATGAGTGCCTTCATTTGAATGAGGTAAACCTTTCTTTTGATTCAGTAGGTTGGAAACCCTCTTTTTGTGCAATCTGTGAAGGGACATTTCAAAGCCCACTGAGGCCTATAGTGAAAAGCCGAATATCCTGCTATAAAAACTATTAAGAAGCTATTTTGTGATGCGTGGATTCAGTTCACAAAGTTAAACCTTTCTTTCAGTTCAGCAGGTTGCACACACTATTTCTGTGGAATTGGTGAAGGTACATTTTGGAGCAAACTGAGGCCTGTAATAAAAAACTGAATATCCCCGCACCAAAAAAAAAAAAAAAAAAGAAAGAAAGAAAGAGAAAGAAAGAAAGAAAGAAAGAAAAGAAAAAGCAAGAAAGAAACTATCTATGAAACTGTTTTGTGATGTTTGCATTCAATTCACAGAGTTAAACCTTTCCTTTGATTCAGCAGGTTGGAAATCCTCTTTCTGTAGAATCTGCAAAGGGACATTTCAAAGCACACTCAGGTCAATATTGAAAAACTAAATATTCCGTGATAAAAACTACAAAGAAGCTATCTGTGAAACCACTTTTTAGTGTGTGTATTCAGCTTATGGGGTTAATGGTTAAGCCTTTCTTTTGATACAACATGTTAGAAACAGTCTTCTTGTAGAATCTGTGAATGGACATGTCAGAGCCCACTGTGGCCTATAGCAAAAAAAAAAAAAAAAAAAAAAAAAAATAGAAAAAAAAAAGAAAAAAAAAATCCCAACATAAAAACAGAAAAAAGCTATATGAGAAACTTTTTTGTGATGTGTGGATTCAGCTCACCCAATTCAACGTTTCTTTTTATTCAGCAGGTTGAAAACACTATTTTGTAGAATCTGCAAATAAACATTTCAGAATCTACAAAGCCTACAATGAAAAACTGAATATCCCATGACAAAAAACAGAAAGAAGCTGTCTGTGAGATGGCTTTGTGATGTGTGCCTTCAGTTAATAAAGTTAAACGTTTCTTTTGATTCAGCAGGTTGGAAAATCTCTCTTTGTAGAATCTACAAAGGAAGATTTTGGAGTCCACTTAAACCTATGATGAACACCTGAAAATCCTGTGATAAAAACTAAAAAGAAGCTATCTGTAAAACTGCTTTGTGATGTGTGGATTCAACTCACAGAGCTAAACCTTTCTATTGTCAGCAGAAAGGAATCTCTCTTTTTGTAGAATGTGTGAATGGACACTTCAAAGCCCACTGAGGCCTATGGTGAAAAACCAACTATCCCATGATAAAAACTAGAAAGAAGCTACCTGTGCAACTGCTTTGTGATGTGTGGATTCAGCTAACAGAGTTAAACCTGTTTTTTTGATTCAGCAGATTGGAAACACTCTTTTTGTAGAATATATGAAGGGACATTTGAGAGTCCACTGAAGCCTGTAGTGAAAAAGTGAATACCTGGCGATAAAAAAATAGAATCTATCTTTGAAACTGATTTGTGATGGGTGCATTAAGCTCAGAGAGTTAACTCTTTCTTTTGATGTAGTGAGTTGGAAACACTCTTAGTATAATCTGTGAGGAGACGTTTCTGAGCCCATTGTGGGCTCCAGTGAAAAAGTGAATATCCCACCATAAAAATTAGAAAGATGTAATCTGTGAAACTGCTATGTGATGTGTGAATTCAGCTCACAGAGTTAAACTCTTCTTTGATTCAGCAGATTGAAGACACTTTTTTCATAAAATATGCAAAGGGACATTTCAAAGCCCACATTTTCAAAGTGAAAAACAAAATATCCCCCACTATAATCTGCAAAAAACTATCTGTGAAACTGCTTTACAATGTGTACATTCAGTTCATAGAAGTAAACCTTTCTTTTCATTCAGCAGGTGGGAAGCACTCTTTTTGTTGAATCTGCGAAGGGATTTTTCAGACCCCACTGAGGCCTATAGCAAAAAACCAAATATCCTGGAAAAAAAAAAAAAAAAAAAAACTAGAAAGAAGCTATCTGTGCAACTGCCTTTTGATGTGTGTATTTAGTTCATAGTAAATACACACATAGATAAACCTTTCTTTTGAATCAGCAGGTTGGAAACTCTATTTTTGTACAATCTGCAAAGGGACATTTTGGAGCCCACTGAAGCCTATAGTGAAAAACTGAGTATTTTGAGGTAAAAACTATGAAGAAGTTATCTGTGAAACTACTTCATGATGTAGGAATTCAGCTCACAGGGTCAAAACTTGCTTTTGATACAGCAGGTTGGAATCACTCTTCTTATAATATCTGCTAATTGACATTTCAGAGTCCACTGTGGCTAATAGTAAAAAAATGAATATCCTGTGATAAAAGCTAGAAAGAAATTATCTGTGAAACTGCTTTGTGGTATGTGGATTCAGCTCACAGAGTTAAACCTCTCTTTGATTCAACAGGTTGGAGACACTCTTTTCTTAGAATCTGCAAAGCGATATTTCAGAGCCCACTGAGGCCTATAGTGAGAACTGAATATCCTGTGATAACAACTAGAAAGAAACTACCTGTAAAATTGCTTTTTGATGAGTGCATTCAGTTTAAAAAGTTAAACATTTCTTTTGATTCAGCAGGTTGGAAACACTTTTTTTTGTAGAATCTGGGAGGGGACATTTCAAAGCCCACTGAGGCCTATAATGAAATGCTGAATATCCCAAAATTAAAACTGTTAAGAAGCTATCTGTGAAACCGCTTTGTGATGCATGGATTCAACTCACAAAGTTAAACTTTTCTTTTGATTTAGCAGGTTGTACACACTCTTTTTGTAGAATCTCCTAAGGGACGTTTTGGAGCAAACTGAGGCCTATAGTGAAAAAGTGAATATCCCTATAAAGAAAAACAAGGAAGAAGATATCTGTGAAACCACTTTGTGATGTCTGCATTTCATTCTCACAGTTAAACCTGTCTTTTGATTCAGCAGATTGTAAATACTCTTTTTGTAAAACCTGTGAAGAAACATTTCAAAGCAAAGTGGGACCTATATTAAAAAACAGAATATCCTGCGATAAAATCTACAAAGAAACTATCTGTGAAACCACTTTGTCCTGTGTGGATTAAGTTCATAGAGTAAACCATTGTTTTGATTCAGCCTGTTTGAAACACTACTGTTTTAGAATCTGTGAAGATATTTTTCAGCGCCCTCTGAGGCTTATGGTGAAAAACTGAATATCCTGTGATAAAAAGTAGAGAGAACATGTCATTAAAATGGCTTTTTGATGTGTGGATGCAGCTTACAGATTTAAACCTTACTTTTGATTCAGCAGCTTGGAAAAACTCTTTTGTGCAGTCTGCAAAGGGACATTTCAAATCTTACTGAGATCTCTACTGATAAACTAAATATGCCATGATAAAAACTACAAAAATGCTATCTGTGAAACTGCTTTGTTATTTGTGGATTCAGCTCACAGAGATAAACCCTTCTTTTGATTCAACAGATTGTAAACACTCCTTTTGTACAATCTGTGAAGAAAAATTTTAGAGCCCACTGAGGCCTATAGTGAAAAACCAAATATCCCGCAATAAAAACTAAAATTATGTGTCTGTGAAACTGCTTCATGATGTGTGGTTTCACCTCACAGAGTTAAGCCTCCCTTTTGATTCAACAGGTTGCTAACATTCTTTTTGAATAATCTGTGAAGGGACATTTCATAGGCCACTGAGGCCTATAGTGAAAAGCAAAATATCCCACAATAAAAAGTAGAAAGAAGCTATCTGTGAAACTGCTTTATTATGTGTGCATTGAGCTCACAGAGTTGTACTTTTCTTTTGATTCAGCAGATTGGAAACACTCTTTGTAGAATTTCCAAAAGAAAACTTCATAGACCACTGAGGCCTTTAGTAAAAAATTGAATATCCCATAATAAAAACTAGAAAGAAGCTACCTGAAAAACTGCTTTGTGATGTTTGCATTCAGCTCAGAGAGGTAAACTTTTCTTTTAATTTATTAGGTTGGAAATATTCTTTGTATAAAGTCTCCAAAGGGACATTTTGGAGCCCACTGAAGCCTATAATAAAACACAGAATATTCTGCAATAAAACTAAATAAAAGGTATCTGTGAAACAGCTTTGTGATGTGTGCATTCAGCTCATGGAGTTATACATTTCTTTTTGTTTAGTAGGTTGAAAACACTTTTTATGTAGACTCTGCAAAGAGATATTTCAGAGCCCACTGAGGCCTTTAGTGAAAAACAGAATGTCCTGTGACAAAAACAGTAAGAAGCTATCTGTGAAATCACTTTGTGATGTGTGAATCCAGCTCCCAGATTTAAATGTTCCTTCTCATTCAGCAGTTTGAAACACACTTTCTTAGAATCTGGGAAGGGTGATTTTGGAGACTTCTGAGGCCTACAGTGAAAAAAGAAATATCCCACAATAAGAACTAGAAAGAAGATATCTTTGAAACTGCTTTGTGATGTGTGCGTTAAACTCACAAAGTTATATCTTTCTCTTGAATCAGCAGGATGGAAACACTCTTTTTGTAGAATCTGCAAAGGGACATTTCAGAGCCCACTGAGGCCTATATTGAAAAATGAAATATCCCAAGTTAAAAATAAGAAATAAGCTATTTGTCAAATTCCTTTGTGAGATGTGCATACAACTCAGAGTTAAACCTTTCTTTTGATTCAACAGGTTGGAAACATTCGTTTTGTAGATTCAGTGAAGGGACATTTTAGAGCCCTCTGAGTCCTATGGTGAAAACAGAATGTCCTGTGACAAAAATAAGAAAGGAGTGATCTGTGAAACTGCTCTGTGATGTGTGCACTCAGCTGACAGAGTTAAACCTTTCTTTTGATTCAGTAAGTTGGAAACACTCTCTTTGCGGAATCAGTTAAGGAAAATTTTGGAGACAAGTTAGGCCTATAGTGAAATGCCAAATATCCTGTGATAAAAACTAGAGAAAAGCTATCTGTGACACTGCTTTTTGATGTGTGGATTTAGCTCCCAGAGTTACACCTTTCTTTTGATTCAGCAAACTTTTCTTCTGATTCAGCAGGTTGGAAACACTCTTTTTGTAGAATCTGGGAAGGAATATTTCTAAGCCCACTGAAGTCTGTAGTGAAAAACAGAATATCACATGATAAAAACTAGAAAGAAGCTATCTGTGAAATTGTTTTGTGATGTTTGCATTCAGTCTACTGAGTTAAACCTTTTGATTCAGCAGGTTGGAAACACTTTTTTTTCCCCCACAGAATCTGCAAAGGGACATTTTATAGGCCACTGTGACCTATAGAAAAAAACCAAATATCCCATGATACAAACTACAAAGAAATCACCTTTGAAACTGTTTTGAGATATTTGCATTCAGCTCACAGAGTTAAAACTTTCTTTTGATTCAACAGGTGGGAAACACTTTTTTTTGTAGAATATGTGAAGCGACATTTCCGAGCCCACTGAGGGGTACAATAAAAAACAACATCCCTAGGTGAAAACTAGAAAGAAGCTATCTGTGAAACTGCTTTGTGATGTGTACATTCAGCTCAGAGAGTTAAACCTTTCGATTAAACATGTTGGAAACACTCTTTTTGAAGAATCAGTGATGGGACATTTCAGAGTCCACAGAGGTGCATAATAAAAAATTGAATATCCCACGATAAACACTACAAGTAAGTTATCCATGAAACTGCTTTGTAATGTGTGGATTCAGCTCACAGAGTTAAACCTTTTGTTTATTTAGCAGGTTGGAAACACTTTTTTCCTAGAACCTATGAAGAGACACTTCAAAGGCCTATAGTGAAAAACTGAATATCCCATGATAAAAGTAGAAAGAAACTATCTGTGAAACTATTTTGTGATGCATGTATTCAACTCACAAAGTTAAACCTTTCTGTTGATTAAGCAGGTTGGAAACATTCTTTTCATAGGGTATGAAAAGGAACACTTCAGAGACCACTGAGACTTATAGTAAAAACTGGAATATCAGATGATAAAAATGACAAAAAAAGCTGTCAGTGAAACTTGTTTCTGAGGTGTCTATTCAGCTTACAGTGTTAAACTTTACTTTTGATTCTGCAGATTGGAAATACTCTTTTTGTAGAATTTGCAAAGGGATATTTTGGAGCCCTTGAGGTGTGTAGTGATAAACCTAATATCCCACGAGAAAAACTAGAAAGAAGCTAACTGTGAAATTGCTTTGTGATACATGACTTCAACTCACAGAGTTAAACCTTGCTTTTGATTCACCAGCTTGGAAACATTCTTTTTGTAGAATCTGCAGAGGGATATTATGGACCCCACTGAGGCCCATGGTAAAAAACAGAATATTCAATGATAAAAACAGAAAAGATGCTATCTGTGAAACAGCTCTGTGATGTGTGTATTCAGCTCACAGAGAGAAACCTTACTTTTGATTCTGTAGATTGGAAACATTCTTTTTGAAGGATCGGAAAAGGAACATTTAGGAGACCATTGAGACCTGTAGTAAAAAACACAATATCCGAGGATAAAAATGACAGAAAAACTTATCTGTGAAACTCATTTCTGAGCTGTCCATTCAGCTCACAGTGTTAAACTCTTCTTTTGATTTGACAGGTTGGAAACACTCCTTTTGTAGAATCTTCAAAGGGACAGTTTGGAGCCCCTGAGTCTATAGTGATAAACTGAATATTTCACATGGAAAACTAGAAAGAAGCTATCTGTGAAACTGCTTTGTCATGTGTGGATTCACCTTACAGAGTTGAACCTTTGTTTTGATTCAGCAGGTTGGAAACACTCTTTTTGTAGAACCTACAGAGGGACATTTCAGACCCCACTGAGGCCCATAGTAAAAAACAAAATACCCCATGATAAAAACTGGAAAGATACTATCTGTGAAACTGCTTTGTGATGTATGGATTTAGCACACAGACTTAAACCTTTGTTTTGATTCAGCAAGTTGGAAACACTCTTTTTGTATAATCTGCAAAGGGACATTTTGGACTCCACTGAGATCAACAGTGAAAAAGTGAATATCCCACAATGAAATCTAGAAAAAACTATCTGTGAAACTGCTTTGTGATGTGTGAATTCAACTCACTGTGTTAAACTTTTCCAGTGATTCAGCAGATTGGAAACACTATTTTTGTAGAATCTGTGAGGGTAAATTTCAGAGCCCGCTGACACCTAGAGTGAAAAACCGAATATCTTGTGATAAAAACTAAAAATAAGCTATCTGTGAAACTTTTTTGTGCTGCGTGGATTCACCTCACAGAGATAAACCTTGCTTTTGATTCAGCAGGTTGGAACACTTTTTTTGTAGAATCTACAGAGTTACTTTTCCAACCTCAGTGAGGCCCATAGTGGAAAACAAAATATCACACAATAAAAAACTGGAAAGATGCTCTCTGTGAAATGGCTTTGTGATGTGTGGATTCAGCACACAGACTTAAACCTTTGTTTTGGTTAAGCAGGTTGGAAACACTATTCTTGTAGAATCTGTGAGGGTACATTTCAGAGCCCACCAAGACTCATAGTAAAAAATCAAATATCCCACAATAAAAACTAAAAAGAAGCTATCTGTGAAACTGCTTTGTGATGTGTGGGTTCAGCTCAAAGAGTTATACCTTCCTTTTGATTCAGCAAGTTGGAAGTACTCTTTTTGTATAATCTGCAAAAAACATTTCAGAGTCCACCAAGACCTATAGTGAAAACCCATGTATCCCGCTATAAAAAATAGAAAGAAGCTATCTGTAAAATGGCTGCATGATGTGTACATTAGGTTTACAGAGATAAACTTTTCTTTCGATCCAGTGGGCTGGAAACACTCCTTTGGTAGAATTTGCGAAGGGACATTTCAGAGCCCACTTAGGCCTGTAGTGAAAAAGCGATCATCCCCTCGATAATAACTAGAAAGAAGCTATTAGTGAAACTGCTTTGTGATGTTTGAATTCAGCTTACAGATATAAAGCTTTCTTTTGACTCAACAGGTTGGAAACACTCTTTTTGTACATTCTGCAAAGAAACATTTCAGAGCCCACTGAGACCTGTAGTGAAAAACTGAATATTCCATGATAAAAATGAGAAAGATGCTATCAGTGAAACTGTTTTGAGATGTGTGCATTCACCTCACAAAGTTAAACCTTTCTTTTGATTCAGCAGGTTGGAAAAACTTTTTGTAGAATCTGGGAAGCCATCTTTTGGAAAAATCTGAGAACAGTAGTGAAAAACAGAGTTTCTCCAGATAAAAACTAGAAATAAGCTAAATGTGAAACTTTGTGATATGTGGATTCAGCTCACAGATTTAAACTTTTCTTTTGATATGACAGGTTAGAAAAACACTTTTTGTACAAATAAAAAGGAACATATTAAAGGAAACCAAGACCTATGGTGAAAAACCATATATCTATCCTCCAACCACAACTAGAAAAAAGCTATATGTGAAACTTATTTGTGGTATGTTCATTCAGCTCAGTGAGTTAAAACTTTCTTTTGATTAAGCATGGTGGCTCACACCTGTGGTCCCAGCACTTTGGGAGGCTGAGGCGGGCAGATCATCTGGGGTCAGGAGTTTGAGACTGGCCTGATCAGCATGGAGAAACCCCGTCTCTACTAAAGATGCAAAATTTGGCCGGACATGGTGGCACATGCCTGTGGTCCCAGCTACTCAGGAGGCTGAGGCAGGAGAATCACTTGAACCTGGGAGATGGAGTTGTGGTGAGCTGGGATCGTGTCATTGCACTCCAGTCTGGGCAACAAGAGTGAAACAGTCAAAAAAAAAAAAAGAAGAAGAAAAAAGAAAAAGAAAAAGAAAAAAACTATCTTTTTTTATGTTAAATTCTTTTTTATTTATTTATTTTTATTATACTTTAAGTTCTAGAGTACATGTGCATAACGTGCAGGTTTCTTACATGTGTATACTTGTGCCATGTTGGTGTGCTGCACCCATCAATTCATCATTTATATCATGTATAACTCCCGAATGCCATCCCTCCCTCCTCCCCCTCCCCATGATAGGCCCCAGTGTGTGATGTTCCCCTTCCCGAGTCCAAGTGATCTCATTGTTCAGTTCCCACCCATGAGTGAGAACATGCGGTGTTTGGTTTTCTCTTCTTGTGATAGTTTGCTAAGAATGATGGTTTCCAGGTGCATCCATGTCCCTACAAAGGACGCAAACTCATCCTTTTTTATGGCTGCATAGTATTCCATGGTGTATATGTGCCACATTTTCTTTTTTTTATTTATTTATTTATTTTTTTATTTTTTATTATACTTTAAGTTCTAGGGTACATGTGCATAACGTTTATATCATGTATAACTCCCCAATGCAATCCCTCCCTCCTCCCCCCTCCCCATGATAGGCCCCAGTGTGTGATGTTCCCCTTCCCGAGTCCAAGTGATCTCATTGTTCAGTTCCCACCTATGAGTGAGAACATGCGGTGTTTGGTTTTCTCTTCTTGTGATAGTTTGCTAAGAATGATGGTTTCCAGCTGCATCCATGTACCTACAAAGGACGCAAACTCATCCTTTTTTATGGCTGCATAGTATTCCATGGTGTATATGTGCCACATTTTCTTAATCCAGTCTGTCACAGATGGACATTTGGGTTGATTCCAAGTCTTTGCTATTGTGAATAGTGCCACAATAAACATACGTGTGCATGTGTCTTTGTAGTAGAATAATTTATAATCCTTTGGGTATATACCCAGTAGTGGGATGGCTGGGTCATATGATACATCTAGTTCTAGATCCTTGAGGAATCGCCATACTGTTTTCCATAATGGTTGAACTAGTTTACAATCCCACCAACAGTGTAAAAGTGTTCCTATTTCTCCACATCCTCTCCAACACCTGATGTTTCCTGATTTTTTAATGATTGCTGTTCTAACTGGTGTGAGATGGTATCTCATTGTGGTTTTGATTTGCATTTCTCTGATGGCGAGTGATGATGAGCATTTTTTCATGTGTCTGTTGGCTGTATGAATGTCTTCTTTTGAGAAATGTCTGTTCATATCCTTTGCCCACTTTTTGATGGTGTTGTTTGTTTTTTTTCTTGTATATTTGTTTGAGGTCTTTGTAGATTCTGGATATTAGCCCTTTGTCAGATGAGTAGATTGCAAAAATGTTCTCCCATTCTGTAGGTTGCCTGTTCACTCTGATGGCAGTTTCTTTTGCTGTGCAGAAGCTCTTTAGTTTAATTAGATCCCATTTGTCAATTTTGGCTTTTGCTGCCGTTGCTTTTGGTGTTTTAGACATGAAGTCCTTGCCCATGCCTATGTCCTGAATGGTACTACCTAGATTTTCTTCTAGGGTTTTTATGGTATTAGGTCTAACATTTAAGTCTCTAATCCATCTTGAATTGATTTTCGTATAAGGAGTAAGGAAAGGATCCAGTTTCAGCTTTCTACTTATGGCTAGCCAATTTTCCCCGCACCATTTATTAAATAGGGACTCCTTTCCCCATTTCTTGTTTCTCTCAGGTTTGTCAAAGATCAGATGGTTGTAGATGTGTGGTATTATTTCTGAGGACTCTGTTCTGTTCCATTGCTCTATATCTCTGTTTTGATGCCAGTACCATGCTGTTTTGGTTACTGTAGCCTTGTAGTACAGTTTGAAGTCAGGTAGCATGACGTCTCCAACTTTGTTCTTTTGACTTAGGATTGTCTTGGCAATGCGGGCTCTTTTTTGGTTCCATATGAACTTTAAAGCCGTTTTTTCCAATTCTGTGAAGAAACTCATTGGTAGCTTGATGGGGATGGCATTGAATCTATAAATAACCTTGGGCAGTATGGCCATTTTCACGATATTGATTCTTCCTATCCATGAGCATGGAATGTTCTTCCATTTGTTTGTGTCCTCTTTGATTTCACTGAGCAGTGGTTTGTAGTTCTCCTTGAAGAGGTCCTTTACATCCCTTGTAAGTTGGATTCCTAGGTATTTTTTTCTCTTTGAAGCAATTGTGAATGGAAGTTCATTCCTGATTTGGCTCTCTGTTTGTCTGTTACTGGTGTATAAGAATGCTTGTGATTTTTCCACATGAATTTTGTATCCTGAGACTTTGCTGAAGTTGCTTATCAGCTTAAGGAGATTTTGGGCTGAGACGATGGGGTTTTCTAAATATACAATCATGTCATCTGCAAACAGGGACAATTTGACTTCTTCTTTTCCTAACTGAATACCCTTTATTTCTTTCTCTTGTCTGATTGCCCTAGCCAGAACTTCCAAGATTATGTTGAATAGGAGTGGTGAGAGAGGACATCCCTGTCTTGTGCCAGTTTTCAAAGGGAATTTTTCCAGTTTTTGCCCATTCAGTATGATATTGGCTGTGGGTTTGTCATAAATAGCTCTTATTATTTTGAGGTACGTTCCATCAATACCGAATTTCTTGAGAGTTTTTAGCATGAAAGCTGTTGAATTTTGTCAAAAGCCTTTTCTGCATCTATTGAGATAATCATGTGGTTCTTGTCTTTGGTTCTGTTTATATGCTGGATTACGTTTATTGATTTGCGAATGTTGAACCAGCCTTGCATCCCAGGGATGAAGCCAAATTGATCATGGTGGATAAGCTTTTTGATGTGCTGCTGAATCCGGTTTGCCAGTATTTTATTGAGGATTTCTGCATCAATGTTCATCAGGGATATTGGTCTAAAATTCTCTTTTTTTGTTGTGTCTCTGCCAGGCTTTGGTATCAGGATGATGTTGGCCTCATAAAAAGAGTTAGGCAGGATTCCCTCTTTTTCTATTGATTGGAATAGTTTCAGAAGGAATGGTACCAGCTCCTCCTTGTAACTCTGGTAGAATTCAGCTGTGAATCCATCTGGTCCTGGACTTTTTTTGGTGGGTAGGCTATTAATTGTTGCCTCAATTTCAGAGCCTGCTATTGGTCTATTCAGGGATTCAACTTCTTCCTGGTTTAGTCTTGGGAGAGTGTAAGTGTCCAGGAAATTATCCATTTCTTCTAGATTTTCTAGTTGATTTGTGTAGAGGTGTTTATAGTATTCTCTGATGGTAGTTTGTATTTCTGGGGGGTCCGTGGTAATATCCCCTTTATCATTTTTTATTGCAACTATTTGATTCTTCTCTCTTTTCTTCTGTATTAGTCTTGCTAGCAGTCTGTCAATTTTGTTGATTTTTTCAAAAAACCAACTCCTGGATTCATTGATTTTTTGGAGGGTTTTTTTTGTGTCTCTATCTCCTTCAGTTCTGCTCTGATCTTAGTTATTTCTTGCCTTCTGCTAGCTTCTGAATGTGTTTGCTCTTTCCTCTCTAGTTCTTTTAATTGTGATGTTAGAGTGTCAATTTTAGATCTTTCCAGCTTTCTCTTGTGGGCATTTAGTGCTATAAATTTCCCTCTACACACTGCTTTAAATGTGTCCCAGAGATTCTGGTATGTTGTATCTTTGTTCTCATTGGTTTCAAAGAACATCTTTATTTCTGCCTTCATTTCGTTACGGACCCAGTAGTCATTCAGGAGCAGGTTGTTCAGTTTCCAAATAGTTGAGCGGTTTTGATTGAGTTTCTTAGTCCTGAGTTCTAGTTTGATTGCACTGTAGTCTGAGAGACAGTTTGTTATAATTTCTGTTCTTGTACATTTGCTAAGGAGTGTTTTACTTCCAATTATATGGTCAATTTTGGAATAAGTGCGATGTGGTGCTGAGAAGAATGTATATTCTGTTGATTTGGGGTGGAGAGTTCTATAGATGTCTATTAGGTCCGCTTGGTGCAGAGATGTGTTCAGTTCCTGGATATCCTTGTTAACTTTCTGTCTTGTTGATCTGTCTAATGTTGACAGTGGAGTGTTGAAGTCTCCCATTATGATTGCCTGGGAGTCTAAGTCTCTTTGTAAGTCTCCAAGGACTTGCTTTATGAATTTGGGTGCTCTTGTATTGAGTGCATATATATTTAGGATAGTTAGCTCTTCCTGTTGAATTGATCCCTTTACCATTATGTAATGGCCTTCTTTGTCTCTTTTGATCTTTGATGGTTTAAAGTCAGTTTTATCAGAGACTGGGATGGCAACCCCTGCTTTTTTTTGTTCTCCATTTGCTTGGTAGATCTTCCTCCATCCCTTTATTTTGAGACTATATATGTCTCTGCATGTGAGATGAGTCTCCTGAATACAGCAGACTAATGGGTCTTGACTCTTTATCCAGTTTGCCAGTCTGTGTCTTTTAATTGGAGCATTTAGTGCATTTACATTTAAGGTTAATATTGTTATGTGTGAACTTGATCCTGCCATTATGATATTAACTGGTTATTTTGCTCGTTAATTGATGCAGTTTCTTCCTAGCCTTGATGGTCTTTACATTTTGGCATGTTTTTGCAATGGCTGGTACTGGTTGTTCCTTTCCATGTTGAGGGCTTCCTTCAGGATCTCTTGTAAGGCAGGCCTGGTGGTGACAAAATCTCTAAGCATTTGCTTATCTGTAAAGGATTTTATTTCTCCTTCACTGATGAAACTTAGTTTGGCTGGACATGAAATTCTGGGTTGAAAATTCTTTTCTTTAAGAATGTTGAATATTGGCCCCCACTCTCTTCTGGCTTGTAGAGTTTCTGCCGAGAGATCTGCTGTTAGTCTGATGGGCTTCCCTTTGTGGGTAACCCGACCTTTCTCTCTGGCTGCCCTTAAGATTTTTTCCTTCATTTCAACTTTGGTGAATCTGGCAATTATGTGTCTTGGAGTTGCTCTCCTCGAGGAGTATCTTTGTGGTGTTCTCTGTATTTCCTGAATTTGAATGTTGGCCTGCCCTACTAGGTTGGGGAAGTGCTCCTGGATGATATCCTGAGGAGTGTTTTCTAACTTGGTTCCATTTTCCCCCTCACTTTCAGGCATCCCAATCAGACGTAGATTTGGTCTTTTTACATAATCCCATACTTCTTGCAAGCTTTGTTCATTTGTTTTTCTTCTTTTTTCTTTTGGTTCCTCTTGTTGCTTCATTTCATTCATTTGATCCTCAATTGCTGATACTCTTTCTTCCAGTTTATCGAGTCAGTTACTGAAGCTTGTGCATTTGTCACGTATTTCTCATGTCATGGTTTTCATCTCTGTCATTTCATTTATGACCTTCTCTGCATTAATTATTCTAGCTATCAATTCTTCCACTCTTTTTTCAAGATTTTTAGTTTCTTTGCACTGGGTACGTAATTCCTCCATTAGCTCTGAGAAGTTTGATGGACTGAAGCCTTCTTCTCTCATCTCATCAAAGTCATTCTCTGACCAGCTTTGATCCGTTGCTGGCGATAGGCTGCGCTCCTTTGCAGGGGGAGATGCGCTCTTATTTTTTGAATTTCCAGCTTTTCTGCCCTGCTTCTTCCCCATCTTTGTGGTTTTATCTGTCTCTGGTCTTTGATGATGGTGACGTACTGATGGGGTTTTGTTATAGGTGTTCTTCCTGTTTGATAGTTTTCCTTCTAATAGTCAGGACCCTCCACTGTAGGTCTGTTGGAGTTTGCTTGAGGTCCACTCCAGACCGTGTTTGCCTGGGTATCAGCAGCAGAGGTTGCAGAAGATAGAATATTGCTGAACAGCGAGTGTACCTGTCTGATTCTTCCTTTGGAAGCTTCCTCTCAGGGGTGTACTCCACCCTGTGAGGTGTGGGGTGTCAGACTGCTCCTTGTGGGGGATGTCTCCCAGTTAGGCTACTCAATGGTGAGGGACCCACTTGAGCAGGCAGTCTGTCCCTTCTCAGATCTCAACCTCCGTGTTGGGAGATCCACTGCTCTCTTCAAAGCTGTCAGACAGAGTTGTTCACATCTGCACAGGCCTCTGCTGCTTCCTTTTTTGTTGCTTAGCTGTAGAGGTGGGATCTACAGAGACAGGCAGATTTCCTTGAGCTGCTGTGATCTCCACCAAGTTCAAGCTTCCCAGCAGCTTTGTTTACCTACTTAAGCCTCAGCAATGGCGGGCGCCCCTCCCCCAGCCTCGCTGCTCCCTTGCGGTTAGATCACAGACTGCTGTGCTAGCAATGAGGGAGGCTCCATGGGCGTGGGACCCTCCCGTCCAGGTGTGGGTATAATCTCCTGGTGTGCCCGTTTGCTTAAAGCGCAGTATTGGGGTGGGAATTACCCGATTTTCCAGGTGTTGTGTGTCTCAGTTCCCCTGGCTAGGAAAAGGGATTCCCTTCCCCCTTGCACTTCCCAGGTGAGGCAATGCCTCGCCCTGCTTCAGCTCTCGCTGGTCGGGCTGCAGCAGCTGACCAGCACCGATTGTCTGGCCCTCCCCATTGAGATGACCCCAGTACCTCAGTTGAAAATGCAGAAATCACCGGTCTTCTGTGTCTCTCGCGCTGGGAGTTGGAGACTGGAGCTGTTCCCAATCGGCCATCTTGCTCTGCCCCCCCAAACCTTTTGTTTTGATTGAGCAGGTTGAAAACATTTTTATTTTTTTTACAATTTGAAAAGGGATATTTTGAAGCCTATTGAGACCTATAGTGAAGAAATGAATATCACATGATAAAAAGTAGAAAGAAGCCAAATGAAACTGCTTTGTGTTGTGTGGATTAAGCTTCCAGGGTTAAACCTTTATTTTGATTTGACAGGTTGAAGACACTGTTTTAATAGAGTCTGCAAAGGGACATTTTGGAGCCCACTGAAACCAACAGTGAAAAACAGAATATCTCATAATAAAACCTAAGAAAAAACTAACTGTGAAACTGTTTTGTGACATTTGCATTCAGCTCACAAATTCAAATTTTCATTTTAACTCAGCAGTTTGGAAACACACTTTTTGTAAAATCTGTGAAGAGGCATTTTGTAGGTCATTAATGCCTATAGGTGAAAATCAAATATCCCACGATGAAAACTAAAATGAATGTATCTGTGAAAGTGATGTGTGCGTTCAACTCACAGAGTTAAACCTTTCTTTTGATTCAGCAGGTTGGAACCAATCTTTTTAAGGAATCTGCAAACGGACATGTCAAAGCCCACTGTGTCCTATATCGAAAAACCAAATATTTTGTGATGAAAATAAGAAAGAAGCTATCTAGAAACTGTTTCATGATGTTTGAATTCAGCTCACAGAATGAAACCTTTCTTATAATTCAGCAGGTTGGAAACAATTTTTGTAGAATCTGCGAAGAGGCATTTAATAGGCCACAGATACCTATGGTGACCAATAAAATATCACGTGATAAAAACTAGAAAGGAGCTCTCTGTGAAACTGTTTATGTGATGTTTGCATTCAACTCACAGAGTTCACAGAGTTAAACCTTTCATTTGACTCAGCAGGTTGGAAACACTCTTTGTGTAGAAACTGCAAAGGGATATTTAGGTGCCCACTGATTCCTATATTGAAAAACTGAAAACCCATGATAAAAGCTAAAAAAAAAGCTATTTGTGAAACTGCTTTGTGATGTGTGCATTCAGCTAACAGAGTTAAACATTTCTTTTGATTCAACATTCAAAAAAGTGGAAACACTTTTTTGTTAAATTTGTGAAAGGACATTCTGGAGCCAACTGAGAACTATAGTGAAAACCTGAATATTCTGTGATCAACACTACAAAGAAGCAATCTGCGAATCTGCTTCCTGATGTTGTGTGGATTAAGCTCATATAGTTAAACTTTTTTAAAATTATTATTTAGCAGGTTGGAAATACTCTTTTTGTAGAATCCACGAAGGGACATTTCAGACCTCACTGAGGCTATAGTGAAAATTGGAACACCCTGATATAAACAAGAAAAATGCTATCTGTGATACCTTTTTGTGAAGTGTCCATTCAGCTCCAAGATTTAAAACTTTCTTTTAATTCAAAAGGTTGGAAATGCTCTTTTTGTAGAGTCTGTGAAGAAACTTTTTGGAATCCACTGAAACTTACAGTGAAAAACCAGATATCTCGCAATAAAAATTAGAAAGAAGCTAACTGTGAAACTGCTTTGTGATGTATGCCTTCAGCTCACAGAGTTAAACCTTACTTTTGATTTAACAAACTTGGAAACACTTATTTTGTAGAATCTGCAAAAAAGCATCTCAGAACTCACCTAGGCCTATAGTATAAAACAAGATACCTCATGAAGAAAACTAGAAAGAAGCTATCCATGAAACTTCTTTGTCATGTGTGCATTCAATGCACAGTGTTAAACCTTTCATTTCATTCAGCACGTTGGAAACCATCTTTTTGTAGAATCTACAAAGGGACATTTCAGAGCCCTCTCAATCTTAAAGGAAAAACTGAATATCCCACAATAAAAACTAGAAAGCCGCTATCTGTGAAACTGCTTTGTGAACTGTGCATTCAACTCACAACGTTAAACCTTTTTATTTTTTGAGAGGTTAGAAACACTTTTTCTGTACAATCTGCTAAGAAATATTTCAGAGCCCCCTGAGGAATATAGTGAAAAACTGAATATCCTGTGATACAAGATAGAAAGAAGACATCTGTGAAACTGCTTTGCCATGTGTGGATTCAGTACACAGAGTTAATCCTTTATTTTGGTTCAGCAGATTGGAAACACTCATTTTGTAGAATCTACAAACGGGCATTTTGTAGGCTACTGAGGCCTGTAGTGAAAAAATGATTAATCCACGATAAAACTGGAAAGAAACTATCTGTGGAAATGTTTTGAGATGTTTGCATTCACTTTAGAGAATTAAACATTTCCTTCAATTCAGCATGTTGGAAACAATCTTTTTTTTAGAATCTAGGAAAACGATTTAGGAGCCCTGTGAGGTCTATAGTGAAAAACCGAATATCCCATGAAAAAAGCTAGAAAGAAGCTATTTGTGAAACTGATTTATTACGTATGGATTCAGATAAAACAATTAAATCTTTCTTTTGATTCAGCAAGTTGGAGGCCCTCTTTTTGTAGAATCTGCAAAGGGACATTTCAGAGGCATCTGAGGCCTGTAGTGAGAAGCAGAATATTACACAATAAAAAGTAGAAATGAGTTATCTGTGAAAGTGCTTTGTGATGAGTGCATTCAGTTCACAACGTTAAACCTTTCTTTTGATGTAGCAAGTTGAAAAAACTTTTTTTGTATAACCTGTAAAGGGACATTTCAGAGCTGACTGAGGCCTATAGTGAAAAGCTGAATATACTGCAATAAAAACTAGAAAGAAGCTATCTGTGACTACTTTTTGATGTGCACATTCAGCTCACAGAGTTAAACCTTTCTTTTTTATTCAGAAAGTAGGAAACACTCTTTTTAGAATCTTTGAAGGGTCACTTCAGAGCCCAATGAAGCTGATGCTGAAAAACCAAATATCCCACAATAAAAACTAGAAAGAAGCTATCTGTGAAACCGTTTGTAATGTATACATTCAGCTCACAGAATTAAACCTTTCTTTTGATTCAACAGGTTGGAAAAACACTATTTGCAGAATCTGCAAAGAAACATTTCAGAGTCCACTAAGGCCTATAGTGAAAAACCGAATATCTCATTATAAAAACTAGAAAGAAGCTATTAGTGAAACTGCTTTGTGATGTGGGGATTCAGCTCACAACATTAACTCTTTTTCTTCATTCACCAGGTTGGCAACTCTATTTTTCTAGAATCTGTGAAGGTACATTTTGGATCACCTGAGGCCTAATGTGAAAAACCAAATATTTCACTATCAAAACTAGAAAGAGATTGTCTGTGAAACTGCCTTGCAATCTATGAATTCAGTGCACAGAGTTAAATATTTCTTTTCATTCATCATGTTGGAAAACTCTTTCTGTAGAATCTAAGAAGGGACATTTCAGAGCTGACTGAGGCCTATAGTGAAAAACTAAATATCCCACAGTAAAAAACAGAAGCTATCTGTGAAACAGCTTTGTGATATGTGCAGTCACCTATAGAGTTAAAACTTTCTTTTGATTCAGCAGATTGGAAACACTCTTGTTGTAGAATCTTCAAAGGGAAATTTCAGAGCCCACTCAGGCCTATATTAAAAAATCTAATATCTTGTGACACAAACTAGAAAGAAGATATCTGTGAAACTGTTTTGTGATGCTTTCATTCAGCTTTCAGAGTTAAACATTTCTTTTGATGCTGCAGCAGTTTGGAAACACGGTTTTTGTAGAATCTGGGAAGGGGCATTTCATAGGCCACTGAGGCCTATGAATATAGTAAAAAAACAGAATATCCTAAAATAAAAACTAGAAAGAAGCTATCTGTGAAACTATTTTGTGATGTTTGCATAATTCTCACAGACTAAACCTTTCTTTTGTTTCTGAAGATTGGAAACCATCTTTTTGTAGAAACTGTGAAAAGACATTTAGGAGCCCACTAAAGTGTATAATGAAGAAAAACTAAATATTCCCTAATAAAATGTCAAAAGAAGCTGTCTGTGAAACTGCTTTGTGATGTGTGGATTCAGCTTCCTGAGTTAAATGTTTCTTATGATTCAGCAGTTGAAAATGTTTATTTTTTAGAATCTGCAAGGGGACATTTTGAAGCCCACTGAGACCTATAGTAAAATAAATATCCCACAATAAAACTATAAATAAGTTATCTCTGAAATGGTTTTTTGATGTTTGCATTCAACACACAGAATTAAAACTTTCTTTTGATGAGCAGGTTGGAAACATTCTTTCTGTAGGATCCACAAAAGGAGATTTGAGACATCACTGAGGCCTGTAGTGAAAAATAGAATACCCAAGAGAAAAATGAGAAAGAAGCTATCTGTGAAACTCCTTTGCAAGATATGCATTCAGCTCCAAAATTTAAAACTTTATTTTAATTCAAAGAGTTGAAAACACTCTTTTTGTAGAATCTGTGAAAAAATATTTCAGAGCCCACTGAAACCTATAGCAAAAAACCAGATATCCCATCATAAAAATGAGAAAGAAGCTATCTGTGAAACTTCTTTGTGATGTGTGCATGTAATTCACAGAGTTAAACGTTTTTTTTTTTTTTTTTGATTCAACAAGTTGGAAACACTGTTTTGTTTGAATCTGAGAAACAATATATTGTAGCCCACTGATGCCTATAGTACAAAACCTGATATCCTGTGATAAAAACTAGAAAGAAGCTATCTGTGAAACTCCTTTGTGATGTGTGCATTCAGCACACAGTACTAAACCTTTCATTCAGTAGGTTGGAATACTCTTTTTGTAGAATCTGCAAAGGGACATTTTGGAATCCATTCGGGCTTGCAGGGAAAAACTGAATGTCCTATGATAAAAAACTAAAAAGGAGCTATCTGTGAAACTGCTTTGTGATGGGTGCATTCAGCTCACAGAGTTACACGTGTTTTTGTTTTGTTTTGTTTTTGTTCTGTTTGTTTTAATTCACCAAGTTGGAAACACTTTTTTTTGTAGAATTTGCGAAGAGACATTCCATAGCTCAGAAAGGGCTATAGTGAAAAACAGAATATCCCATGACAAAAACTAGAAAGTAGCTAACTGTGAAACTGCTTTGTAGTGTATGGATTGAGGCCCTAGAGATTAACCTTTCTTTTGTTTGAGGAAGATGGATAAACTCTTTTGGTGGAATCTGCAAACGGGCATGTCTGAGTCCACTGAGATCTATAGTGAAGAATTGAATATCCCGTGATAAAAACTAGAAAGAAGCTATCAGTGAAACTGTTTTGTGATGTTTGCATTCAACTCACAGAGTTACACCTTTTTCTCATTCAGCAGGTTGGAAACACTCTTTTGGTAGGATCTAAAAGGGGCATTTCATAGGCTACCATGGCCTATAGTGAAAACAACAAATATTTTATGCTAAGAACTACAAAGAAGCTATCTGTGAAACTGCTTTGTAATGTGTGGATTCAGCTCCCAGAGTTAAACCTTGGTATCATTCAGCAGGATGGAAACACTCTCTTTGTAGAATCTAAGAAGGGACTTTTCAGAACCCACCGAAGTTTGTAGCATAAAACAGAACATCCCGTGATGAAATCTGGAAAGAAGCTATCTGTGAAACAGCTTTGTTATGTGTGGATTCAGCTGTCAGAGTCCAACCTTTCTTTTGATTTAGCAGGTTGGAAACACTCTTTCTATAGAATCTGCAAAGGGAAATTTCAAAGGCCACAGAAGCTTGTAGCATAAAATCGAATATCCCATGATAAATTCTGGAAAGAAGCTATCTGTGAAACTGCTTTGTAACGTGTGGATTCAGATCACAGAATTAAACCTTTCTTTTGATTCAGCAGATCGGAAACAGTTTATCTGTAGAACCTGCAATGTGAAATATCAGAGCCCACTGAAGCCTATAGGGTGAAGTCAAATATCTAACAATAAAATGTAGAAAAAAGCTATATGTGATACTTCTTGGTGATGAGTGGATTCAGCTAAAAGAGTTAAGCATTTCTTTTGATTCAGCAGATGGAGAACACTCTTTGTAGAATCTGTGAAGGAGCATTTCAGAGCCCTCTGAGGCCTGTAGTGAAAAACTGAATATCACACACACACACACACCCCTACAAAGAAGTAATCTGTAAAACCGCTATGTGATGTGTGGACTCAGCTCACAGATTTAAACCATTCTTGTCATTTAGCAGGTTGGAAATACTCTTTTTGTAGAATCAGTGAAGAAACATTTCAGAGCCCACTAAAGACTATAGTGAAAAATCAAATATTCCATGATAAAAACTAGAAAGAACGTGTCTATTAAATTTTTTTCTGATGTGTTCATTCAGCTCACAGAATTAAAACTTCTTTTTTTGATTCAGCAGATTGGAATCACTCTTTTAGTAAAATCAGCGCAGGGACATTTAAAAGCCCACTGAGGCCTATAGTGAAAAACCGATTGTCCCATGATAACAGCTATAAAGAAGCTATCTGGGGGGGCGGAGCAAGATGGCCAAATAGAAACAGCTCCAGTCTCCAACTCCCAGCGGGAGCGACACAGAAGACCGGTGATTTCTGCATTTTCAACTGAGGTACTGGGGTTATCTCTCTAGGGAGTGCCAGACAATCGGTGCTGGTCAGCTGCTGCAGCCTGACCAGCGTGAGCTGAAGCAGGGCAAGGCATTGCCTCACCTGGAAGTGCAAGGGGGAAGGAAATCCGTTTTCCTAGCCAGGGGAACTGAGACACACAACACCTGGAAAATCGGGTAACTCCCACCCCAATACTGCACTTTAAGGAAACAGGCACACCAGGAGAATATATCCCACACCTGGCCAGGAGGGTCCCACGCCCACAGAGCCTCCCTCACTGCTAACACAGCAGTCTGCGGTGATCGATCCACAAGGCAGCAGCGAGGCTGGGGGAGGGGCACCCGCCATTGCTGAGGCTTAAGTAGGTAAACAAAGCTGCTGGGAAGCTCGAACTGGGTGGAGCTCACAGCAGCTCAAGGAAGCCTGCCTGTCTCTGTAGACTCTACCTCTGCGGACAGCGCACAGCTGCAGTCCAATAGGGTAAGCAGCGGGGGCCGGTGCAGACGTGAACGACTCTGTCTGACAGCTTTGGGGAGAGCCGTGGATCTCTTAACGTGGAGGATGAGATCTGAGAACGGACAGACTGCCTGCTCAGGTGCGTCCCTGACCCCTGAGTAGCCTAGCTGGGAGACATCCCCCACTAGGGGCAGTCTGACACCCCACACCTCACAGGGTGGAGTCACCCCTGAGAGGAAACTTCCAAAGGAAGAATCAGACAGGTACACTCGCTGTTCAGCAATATTCTATCTTCGGCAACCTCTGCTGCTGATACCCAGGCAAACAGGGTCTGGAGTGGACCTCAAGCAATCTCCAACAGACCAAGAGACAGTCCTTCTGACTGTCAGACGGAAAACTATCAAACAGGAAGGACACCTATACCAAAACCCCATCAGGACGTCACCATCATCAAAGACCAGAGACAGATAAAACCACAGAGATGGGGAAGAAGCAGGGCAGAAAAGCTGGAAATTCAAAAAATAAGAGCGCATCTCCCCCTGCAAAGGAGCACAGCCCATCGCCAGCAACGGATCAGCTGGTCAGAGAATGACTTTGACGAGATGAGAGAAGAAGGCATCAGTCCATCAAACCTCTCAGAGCTAAAGGAGGAATAACGTACCCAGTGCAAAGAAACTAAAAATCTTGAAAAAAGAGTGGAAGAATTGACAGCTAGAATAATTAATGCAGAAAAGATCATAAACGAAATAACAGAGATGAAAACCATGACACGAGAAATACGTGACAAATGCACAAGCTTCAGTAACCGACTCGATCAACTGGAAGAAAGAGTATCAGCGATTGAGGATCAAATGAATGAAATGAAGTGAGAAGAGAAACCAAAAGAAAAAAGAAGAAAAAGAAATGAACAAAGCCTGCAAAAAGTATGGGATTATGTAAAAAGACCAAATCTACGTCTGATTGGGGTGCCTGAAAGTGAGGGGAAAAATGGAACCAAGTTGGAAAACACTCTTCAGGATATCATCCAGGAGCACTTCCCCAACCTAGTAGGGCAGGCCAACATTCAAATTCAGGAAATACAGAGAATGCCACAAAGATACTCCTCGAGAAGAGCAACTCCAAGACACATAATTGCCAGATTCACCAAAGTTGAAATGAAGGAAAAATCTTAAGGGCAGCCAGAGAGAAAGGTCGGGTTACCCACAAAGGGAAGCCCATCAGACTAACAGCAGATCTCTCGGCAGAAACTCTACAAGCCAGAAGAGAGTGGGGGCCGATATTCAACATTCTTAAAGAAAAGAATTTTCAATCCAGAATTTCATATCCAGCCAAACTAAGTTTCATCAGTGAAGGAGAAATAAAATCCTTTACAGATAAGCAAATGCTTAGGGATTTTTCACCACCAGGCGTGCCTTACAAGAGACCCTGAAGGAAGCCCTAAACATGGAAAGGAAAAACCGGTACCAGCCTTTGCAAAAACATGCCAAAATGTAAAGACGAACGAGGCTAGGAAGAAACTGCATCAACTAACGAGCAAAATAACCAGTTAATATCATAATGGCAGGATCAAGTTCACACATAACAATATTAACCTTAAATGTAAATGCACTAAATGCTCCAATTAAAAGACACAGACTGGCAAACTGGATAAAGAGTCAAGACACATCAGTCTGCTGTATTCAGGAGACCCATCTCACATGCAGAGACATACATAGGCTCAAAATAAAGGGATGGAGGAAGATCTACCAAGCAAATGGAGAACAAAAAAAGCAGGGGTTGCAATCCTAGTCTCTGATAAAACAGACTTTAAACCATCAAAGATCAAAAGAGACAAAGAAGGCCATTACATAATGGTAAAGGGATCAGTTCAACAGGAAGAGCTAACCCTCTAAATATATATGCACCAAATACAGGAGCACCCAGATTCATAAAGCAAGTACTTAGAGACCTACAAACAGACTTAGACTCCCATACAATAATAATGGGAGACTTCAACACTCCACTGTCAACATTAGACAGATCAACGAGACAGAAAGTTAACAAGGATATTCAGGAATTGAACTCATCTCTGCACCAAGCGGACCTAATAGACATCTATAGAACTCTCCACCCCAAATCAACAGAATATACATTCTTCTCAGCACCACATCGCACTTATTCCAAAATTGACCACATAATTGGAAGTAAAGCACTCCTCAGCAAATGTACAAGAACAGAAATTATAACAAACTGTCATTCAGACCACAGTGCAATCAAACTAGAACTCAGGACTAAGAAACTCAATCAAAACCGCTCAACTACATGGAAACTGAACAACCTGCTCCTGAATGACTACTGGGTACATAACGAAATGAAGGCAGAAATAAAAATGTTCTTTGAAACCAATGAGAACAAAGATACAACATACCAGAATCTCTGGGACACATCTAAAGCAGTGTGTAGAGGGAAATTTATAGCACTAAATGCCCACAAGAGAAAGCTGGAAAGATCTAAAATTGACACTCTAACATCACAATTAAAAGAACTATAGAGGCTAGAGGAAACACATTCAAAAGCTAGCAGAAGGCAGGAAATAACTAAGATCAGAGCAGAACTGAAGGAGATAGAGACACAAAAAACCCTCCAAAAAATCATGAATCCAGGAGTTGGTTTTTTGAAAAGATCAACAAAATTGACAGACCGCTAGCTAGACTAATAAAGAAGAAAAGAGAGAGGAATCAAATAGATGCAATAAAAAATGATAAAGGGGATATCACCACTGACCCCACAGAAATACAAACAACCATCAGAGAATAGTATAAATGCCTCTATGAAAATCAACTAGAAAATCTAGAAGAAATGGATAATTTCCTGGACACTTACACTCTCCCAAGACTAAACCAGGAAGAAGGGGAATTCCTGAATAGACCAATAGCAGGCTCTGAAATTGAGGCAACAATTAATAGCCTACCCACCAAAAAAAGTCCAGGACCAGATGGATTCACAGCTGAATTCTACCAGAAGTACAAGGAGGAGCTGGTACCATTCCTTCTGAAACTATTTCAATCAATAGAAAAAGAGGGAATCCTCCCTAACTCATTTTATGAGGCCAACATCATTCTGATACCAAAGCCTGGCAGAGACACAAGAAAAAAAGAGAATTTTAGACCAATATCCCTGATGAACATCGATGCAAAAATTCTCAATAAAATACTGGCAAACCGGATTCAGCAGCACATCAAAAAGCTTATCCACCATGATCAAGTGGGCTTCATCCCTGGGATGCAAGGCTGGTTCAACATTCGCAAATCAATAAACGTAATCCAGCATATCAACAGAACCAAAGACAAGAACCACATGATTATCTCAATAGATGCAGAAAAGGCTTTTGACAAAATTCAAAAGCTCTTTATGCTAAAAACGCTCAATAAATTCGGTATTGATGGAACGTACCTCAAAATAATAAGAGCTATTTATGACAAACCCACAGCCAATATCATACTGAATGGGCAAAAACTGGAAAAATTCCCTTTGAAAACTGGCACTAGACAGGGATGCCCTCTCTCACCACTCCTATTCAACATAGTGTTGGAAGTTCTGGCTAGGGCAATCAGGCAAGAGAAAGAAATCAAGGGTATCCAGTTAGGAAAAGAAGAAGTCAAATTGTCCCTGTTTGCAGATGACATGATTGTATATTTAGAAAACCCCATCGTCTCAGCCCAAAATCTCCTTAAGCTGATAAGCAACTTCAGCAAAGTCTCAGGATACAAAATTAATGTGCAAAAATCACAAGCATTCTTATACACCAGTAACAGACAAACAGAAAGCCAAATCATGAATGAACTTCCATTCACAATTGCTTCAAAGGGAATAAAATACCTAGGAATCCAGCTTACAAGGGATGTCAAGGACCTCTTCAAGGAGAACTACAAACCACTGCTCAGTGAAATCAAAGAGGACACAAACAAATGGAAGAACATACCATGCTCATGGATAGGAAGAATCAATATCGTGAAAATGGCCATACTGCCCAAGGTGATTTATAGATTCAATGCCATCCCCATCAAGCTACCAATGACTTTCTTCACAGAATTGGAAAAAACGGCTTTAAAGTTCATATGGAACCAAAAAAGAGCCCGCATTGCCAAGACAATCCTAAGTCAAAAGGACAAAGCTGGAGGCGTCACGCTACCTGACTTCAAACTATACTACAAGGCTACAGTAACCAAAACAGCATGGTACTGGTACCACAACAGAGATATAGACCAATGGAACAGAACAGAGTCCTCAGAAATAATACCACACATCTACAGCCATCTGATCTTTGAAAAACCTGAGAGAAGCAAGAAATGGGGAAAGGATTCCCTATTTAATAAATGGTGCTGGGAAAATTGGCTAGCCATAAGTAGAAAGCTGAAACTGGATCCTTTCCTTACCCCTTATACGAAAATTAATTCAAGATGGATTAGAGACTTAAATATCAGACCTAATACCATAAAAACCCTAGAAGAAAATCTAAGTAGTACCATTCAGGACATAGGCATGGGCAAGGACTTCATGTCTAAAACACCAAAAGCAACGGCAGCAAAAGCCAAAATTGACAAATGGGATCTCATTAAACTAAAGAGCTTTTGCACAGCTAAAGAAACTACCATCAGCATGAACAGGCAACCTACAGAATGGGAGAAAATTTTTGCAACCTACTCATCTGACAAAGGGCTAATATCCAGAATCTACAAAGAACTCAAACAAATATACGAGAAAAAAACAAACAACACCATCAAAAAGTGGGCAAAGGATATGAACAGACATTTCTCAAAAGAAGACATCCATACAGCCAACAGACACATGAAAAAATGCTCATCATCACTCGCCATCAGAGAAATGCAAATCAAAACCACAATGAGATACCATCTCACACCAGTTAGAATGGCAATCATTAAGAAGTCAGGAAATAACAGGTGTTGGAGAGGATGTGGAGAAATAGGAACACTTTTACACTGTTGGTGGGATTGTAAACTAGTTCAACCATTATGGAAAACAGTTTGATGATTCCTCAAGGATCTAGAACTAGATGTACCATATGACCCAGCCATCCCACTACTGGGTATATACCCAAAGGATTATAAATTACTCTACTACAAAGACACATGCACACGTATGTTTATTGCAGCACTATTCACAATAGCAAAGACTTGGAATCAACCCAAATGTCCATCTGTGACAGACTGGATTAAGAAAATGTGACACATATACACCATGGAATACTATGCAGACATCAAAAAGGATGAGTTTGCGTCCTTTGTAGGGACATGGATGCAGCTGGAAACCATCATTCTTAGCAAACTATCACAAGAACAGAAAACCAAACACCGCATGTTCTCACTCATAGGTGGGAACTGAACAATGAGATCACTTGGACTCGGGAAGGGGAACATCACACACTGGGGCCTATCATGGGGAGGGGGGAGGAGGGAGGGATTGCATTGGGGAGTTATACATGATATAAACGTTATGCACATGTACCCTAGAACTTAAATAAAAAAAAAAATTTCTAAATTCTCACTTTTACATTTCTTTCCACAAAATGTGATTTATGTAGTGGTTACTTGCCAAATAAGACAATTTATACTAAATGTTTGACTTAAAAATAATACTAAATATAATGTATACAAATATCAAAATCATTTTTATAACCATGTTTATATCTTTAAAAAACTTGTCAATAAATATTGATACTAATAAAAAAAAGAAGCTATCTGTGAAACTGCTTTGTGATAAGTGGAGTCAGCTCACAGAATTCAATTTCCTTTTGATAAAGATAGTTGGAAATATCATTTTTGTAGAATCTGTGACAGGCCATTTTAGACCCCACTAAGGTCTACAGTGAAAAATTGAATATCACGTGATAGAAACTTGAAAGAAGGTATTTTTGAAACTGCTTTCTGATGTGTGCATTCAGCTAACAGAGTTAAACCTCTTTTTTATTCAACAAGTTGGAAACACTTGTTTTTCACAATTTGTGAAGAAACATTTCAGAGACCCCTGAGGCCTATAGTGAAAAACAGAATATCCCATGATGAAAGTTAGAAAGAGGCTCTCTGTGAAGCTGCTTTGTGATTTGTGGATTCAGCTCACAGAGTTAATCCATTATTTCAATTCAGCAGGTTGGAAACACTCTGTTTGTAGAGTTTGAGAAGGGGCATTTCATAGGCTACTGAGGCCTGTAATGATAAACTGAATATCCCTCGATGAAACTAGAAATAAGCTATCTGTGGAACTGTTTTGTGATATTTGCATTCACCTCAGAGAGTTAAACATTTATTTTGATTCAGCAGGTTGGAAACACCTTTTTTGTAGAATCTGGGGGTGGGGGGGAAAGAAACATTTAGGAGCCCAGTGAAGCCTATAATGAAAAACCCAATATCTTGTAATAAAAACTAGAAAGAAGCTATCTGTGAAACTGATTTGTTGTTTGTGGATTTAGCTCACACAGTTAAACCTGTGTTTTGATTCAGCAAGTTGGAAGCAATCTTTTTTGTAGAATCTGTGAGGGGACATTTCAGAGGCACCTGAGACCTATAGTGAGAAGCAGAATGTCCTGTGATAAAAACTAGCAACAAGTTATCTGTGGAACTGCTTTGCGATGTGTGCATTCAGCTCACAAAGTTAAACCTTTCTTCTGATTTAGCAACCTGGGAAAACTTGTTTTGTAGAATCTGTGAAGGGACATTTCAGAGCCCAATGAGGTATATAGTGAAAAGCCATATATACCACAATAAAAACTAGAAAACAGCTATCTGTGTCTCTTTGTGATGTGTACATTCAGCTCACAGAGTTAAACCTTTCTTTAGATTCAGCTGGTTGGAAACACTCTTTTTATAGAATCTGTGAAAGGACATATTGGAGCCCATGAAAGCCTGTAGTGAAAAAACAAATATCATACTATAAAAACTAGAAAGAAGCTATCTTTGAAACCTCTTTGTGTTGTGTGTACTCAGCTCACAGAGTTAAATGTTTCTTTTGTTTCAACAGTTGTGAAACACTTTTTTTGGTAGAATCTGCGATGGAAAATTTCAGAACCCACTGAGATCTATAGTGAAAAACTGAATATCTTGTGATAAAAACTATAAAGAAGCTCTATGGGAAACTACTTTGTGATATGTGGATTCAGCTCACAGAGTTAAATCTTCCTTTTGATTAAACAGGTTGGAAACACTCCTTTTGTAGAATTTATGAAGGGACATTTTGGACCCCACTGAGGCCATATGAAAATTGGAATATCTTGTGTAAAAACAACAGAGAAGCTATCTGTGAAAGTGGTTTGTGATGTGTGGATTCAGCTCAAAGAGTTAATTCTTTTGATTCACCAGGTTGGAAACAGTTTTTCTGGAATATGTGAAAAGACATTGAGCAGCCCACTGAAGCCTATGGTGAAAAACAAAATTTTCCACAATAAAAACTAGAAGGAAGCTATCTGTGAAACTGCTTTGTGAGGTGTGCATTCAACTCACAGAGATATACTTTTCTTTTGATTCAACAGGTTGGAAATTCTCTTATTGTAGAATCTGCCAAGGGATATTTCAAAGCCCAATGAAGCCTATAGTGAAAAATCAAATATCCCGTGATAAAAATTAGAAAGAAGCTATCTGTGAAACCGTTTTGTGCTGTGTGGATTCACCTCACAGAGACAAACCTTTGTTTTGATTCAGCAGGTGGTAACACAATTCTGAAGAATCTGCAGAGGGACATTTCATAGCCCACTGAGGCCCATAGTCAAAAATCAAATATCCTGTGATAAAAACTAGAAAGAAGCTATCTGCAAAACTGCTTTGTGATGTGTGGATTCAGGTTATAGACATAAAACTTTCTTTTGATTTAGCAGATTTGAAACAGTTTTTTTTTTTTAGAATCTGTGAAGGAACATTTTGAAACCCACTAAAGTTTATGGTGAAAAACTGAATATCCAGGGTTAAAAAGTAGAAAGAAGCTCTCTGTGAAACTACTTTCTTCTGTGTGCACAAAACTCACAGAGATAAACCTTCCTTTTGACTCAGAAGGTTGGAAACACTCTCTTTGTAGAATGTGGAAAGGAATATTTTACAACCCACTGATGCCTATAGAGAAAAACCAAATATACCTCAATAAAAACAAGGAAGAAGCTATCTGTGAAACTGCCTTGTAATGTGTGGATTCAGCTCAGAGAGTTAAACCTTTTTTTGATTCAGCTGCTTGGAAAGACTTTTTTTTTGTTAGAATCTGTGAAGGGACATTTCAAAGCCAACTGAAGCCTATAGTAAAAAACTGAGTATCCTGCAATAAATATTTGAATGAATCTGTCTGTGAAACTGCTTCATGATGTGTGGATCCAGCTCACATAGGTAAACCTTTCTTTTGATTAGGCATGTTGAAAACACTCTTTTTGTAGAATCTGCGAGGGGACATTTTGGAGCCAACTGAGGACTACAGTGAAAAACTGAATATCATACCATAAAAACTAGAAAAATTCTGTCTGTAAAACTGTTTGGTGAAGTGTGCATTCATCTCACAGAGTTAAACATTTCCTTTGATTCGGCAGATTGGAAACATTCTCTTTGTAATATATGCCAAGAGACATTTTAAAGCCCACTGAAGCCTTTAGTGAAAAACAGAATATCCTGCCATAAAAACTAGAGAGAAGCTTTATGTGAAACTGCTTTGTGAAGTATGCATTCAGCTCATAGAGTTAAACTATTCTTTTGATTCAGCTGGTTGGAAACACTCTTTTTTTAGAATCTGCGAAAGGACTTTTCAGAGTGCACTGAGGACTATGTTAAAAAAACTAAATATCGCACAGTAAAAACTAGAAAGAAGCTATCTGTGAAACTACTTGTGATGCGTGCATTCAGCTCACAGAGTTAAACCTTTCTTTTTGATTCAGCTGGTGGAAACATACTTTTGTAGAATCTGCGAAAGGACATTTTGTAGCCAGGTGATGCCAGTAGTCAAAAACTGAATATCCAGAGAAAAAAACTAGAAACAAGTGATCTGTGAAAACGCTTTTAGATTTGTGCATTTAGCTCACTGAGCTAATTTTTTTTTCCTTTTTTGATTCAGCAAGTTTGAAACACTGTATTTGTAGAATCTGTTAAGGGACATTTTCAAACAAACTGAGGCCTATAGTGAAAAAATGAATACCCGGTTATATAAACTGGAAAGAAGCTATCTGTGAAACTGCTTTGTGATGTGGATTCAGCTCACAAAGTTAAACTTTTCTTTTAATTCAGCAGGTTGGAAACACTCTTTCTGTAGAATCTGCAAAGGGACACTTCAGGGAAAACTGATGACTATTGTGACAAACCGAATATTCTGCAATAAAAATTAGAATGTATCGAAGATGGCCGAATAGGAGCAGCTCCAGTCTCCAACTCCCAGCGCGAGTGACACAGAAGACCGGTGATTTCTGCGTTTTCAACTGAGGTACTGGGGTCATCTCGCTAGGGAGTGCCGGACAATCGGTGCTGGTCAGCTGCTGCAGCCTGACCAGCGTGAGCTGAAGCAGGGCGAGGCATCGCCTCACCTGGAAGCGCAAGGGGGAAAGGAATCCCTTTTTCCTAGCCAGGGGAACTGAGACACACAACACCTGGAAAATCGGGTAACTCCCACCCCAATACTGCGCTTTAAGGAAACAGGCACACCAGGAGAATATATCCCACACCTGGCCGGGAGGGTCCCACGCCCACGGAGCCTCCCTCACTGCGAACACAGCCCTCTGCGGCGATCTATCCGCAAGGCAGCAGCGAGGCTGGGGGAGGGGCGCCCGCCATTGCTGAGGCTTAAGTAGGTAAACAAAGCCGCTGGGAAGCTCGAACTGGGTGGAGCTCACAGCAGCTCAAGGAAGCCTGCCTGTCTCTGTAGACTCTACCTCTGCGGACAGCGCACAGCTGCAGCCCATTAGGGGAAAGAGCGGGGGTGGTGCAGACGCGAACGACTCTGTCTGACAGTTTTGGGGAGAGCCGTGGATCTCCTAACGTGGAGGTTGAGTTCCGAGAACGGACAGACTGCCTGCTCAGGTGGGTCCCTGACCCCTGAGTAGCCTAGCTGGGAGACATGCCCCACTAGGGGCAGTCTGACACCCCACACCTCACAGGGTGGCGTCACCCCTGAGAGGAAACTTCCAAAGAAAGAATCAGACAGGTACACTCGCTGTTCAGCAATATTCTATCTTCGGCAACCTCTGCTGCTGATACCCAGGCAAACAGGGTCTGGAGTGGACCTCAAGCAATCTCCAACAGACCAACAGACAGTCCTTCTGACTGTCAGACGGAAAACTATCAAACAGGAAGGACACCTATACCAAAACCCCATCCGTACGTCACCATCATCAAAGTCCAGAGACAGATAAAACCACAAAGATGGGGAAGAAGCAGGGCAGAAAAGCTGGAAATTCAAAAAATAAGAGCGCATCTCCCCCTGCAAAGGAGCGCAGCCCATCGCCAGCAACGGATCAAAGCTGGTCAGAGAATGACTTTGACGAGATGAGAGAAGAAGGCTTCACTCCATCAAACCTCTCAGAGCTAAAGGAGGAATTACATACCCAGCGCAAAGAAACTAAAAATCTTGAAAAAAAGTGGAAGAATTGACAGCTAGATTAATTAATGCAGAGAAGATCATAAACGAAATGACAGAGATGAAAACCATGACACGAGAAATACGTGACAAATGCACAAGCTTCAGTAACCGACTCGATCAACTGGAAGAAAGAGTATCAGCGATTGAGGATCAAATGAATGAAATGAAGCGAGAAGAGAAACCAAAAGAAAAAAGAAGAAAAAGAAATGAACAAAGCCTGCAAGAAGTACGGGATTATGTAAAAAGACCAAATCTACGTCTGATTGGAGTGCCTGAAAGTGAGGGGGAAAATGGAACCAACTTGGAAAACACTCTTCAGGATATCATCCAGGAGAACTTCCCCAACCTAGTAGGGCAGGCCAACATTCAAATTCAGGAAATACAGAGAACGCCACAAATATACTCCTCCAGAAGAGCAACTCCAAGACACGTAATTGCCAGATTCACCAAAGTTGAAATGAAGGAAAAAATCTTAAGGGCAGCCAGAGAGAAAGGTCGGGTTACCCACAAAGGGAAGCCCATCAGAATAACAGCAGACCTCTCGTCAGAAACTCTACAAGCCAGAAGAGAGTGGGGGCCAATATTCACCGTTCTTAAACAAAAGAATTTTCAACCCAGAATTTCATATCCAGCCAAACTAAGCTTCATCAGTGAAGGAGAAATAAAATCCTTTACAGATAAGCAAATGCTTAGAGATTTTGTCAACACCAGGCGTGCCTTACAAGAGACCCTGAAGGAAGCCCTAAACATGGAAAGGAACAAGCGGTACCAGCCATTGCAAAAACATGCCAAAATGTAAAGACCATCGAGGCTAGGAAGAAACTGCATCAACTAACGAGCAAAATAACCAGTTAATATCATAATGACAGGATCAAGTTCACACATAACAATATTAACCTTAAATGTCAATGGACTAAATGCTCCAATTAAAAGACACAGACTGGAAAACTGGATAAAGAGTCAAGACCCATCAGTCTGCTGTATTCAGGAGACCCATCTCACATGCAGAGACATACATAGGCTCAAAATAAAGGGATGGAGGAAGATCTACCAAGCAAATGGAGAACAAAAAAAAGCAGGGGTCGCAATCCTAGTCTCTGATAAAACAGACTTTAAACCATCAAAGATCAAAAGAGACAAAGAAGGCCATTACATCATGGTAAAGGGATCAATTCAACAGGAAGAGCTAACTCTCCTAAATATATATGCACCCAATACAGGAGCACCCAGATTCATAAAGCAAGTCCTTAGAGACCTACAAAGAGACTTAGACTCCCATACAATAATAATGGGAGACTTCAACACTCCACTGTCAACATTAGACAGATCAACGAGACAGAAAGTTAACAAGGATATCCAGGAATTGAACTCATCTCTGCACCAAGCGGACCTAATAGACATCTATAGAACTCTCCACCCCAAATCAACAGAATATACATTCTTCTCAGCACCACATAGCACTTATTCCAAAATTGACCACATAATTGGAAGTAAAGCACTCCTCAGCAAATGTACAAGAATAGAAATTATAACAAACTGTCTCTCAGACCACAGTGCAATCAAACTAGAACTCAGGACTAAGAAACTCAATCAAAACCGCTCAACTACATGGAAACTGAACAACCTGCTCCTGAATGACTACTGGGTACATAACAAAATGAAAGCAGAAATAAAGATGTTCTTTGAAACCAATGAGAACAAAGATACAACATACCAGAATCTCTGGGACACATTTAAAGCAGTGTGTAGAGGGAAATTTATAGCACTAAATGCCCACAAGAGAAAGCAGGAGAGATCTAAATTTGACACTCTAACATCACAATTAAAAGAACTAGAGAGGCAAGAGCAAACACATTCAAAAGCTAGCAGAAGGCAAGAAATAACTAAGATCAGAGCAGAACTGAAGGAGATAGAGACACAAAAAACCCTCCAAAAAATCAATGAATCCAGGAGTTGGTTTTTTGAAAAGATCAACAAAATTGACAGACCGCTAGCTAGACTAATAAAGAAGAAAAGAGAGAGGAATCAAATAGACGCAATAAAAAATGATAAAGGGGATATCACCACCGACCCCACAGAAATACAAACTACCATCAGAGAATACTATAAACACCTCTACGCAAATCAACTAGAAAATCTAGAAGAAATGGATAATTTCCTGGACACTTACACTCTCCCAAGACTAACCAGGAAGAAGTTGAATCCCTGAATAGACCAATAGCAGGCTCTGAAATTGAGGCAACAATTAATAGCCTACCCACCAAAAAAAGTCCAGGACCAGATGGATTCACAGCTGAATTCTACCAGAGGTACAAGGTGGAGCTGGTACCATTCCTTCTGAAACTATTTCAATCAATAGAAAAAGAGGGAATCCTCCCTAACTCTTTTTATGAGGCCAACATCATCCTGATACCAAAGCCTGGTAGAGACACAACAAAAAGAGAGAATTTTAGACCAATATCCCTGATGAACATCGATGCAAAAATCCTCAATAAAATACTGGCAAACCGGATTCAGCAGCACATCAAAAAGCTTATCCACCATGATCAAGTGGGCTTCATCCCTGGGATGCAAGGCTGGTTCAACATTCGCAAATCAATAAACGTAATCCAGCATATCAACAGAACCAAAGACAAGAACCACATGATTATCTCAATAGATGCAGAAAAGGCTTTTGACAAAATTCAACAGCCCTTTATGCTAAAAACGCTCAATAAATTTGGTATTGATGGAACGTACCTCAAAATAATAAGAGCTATTTATGACAAACCCACAGCTAATATCATACTGAATGGGCAAAAACTGGAAAAATTCCCTTTGAAAACTGGCACAAGACAGGGATGCCCTCTCTCACCACTCCTATTCAACATAGTGTTGGAAGTTCTGGCTAGGGCAATCAGGCAAGAGAAAGAAATCAAGGGTATCCAGTTAGGAAAAGAAGAAGTCAAATTGTCCCTGTTTGCAGATGACATGATTGTATATTTAGAAAACCCCATCGTCTCAGCCCAAAATCTCCTTAAGCTGATAAGCAACTTCAGCAAAGTCTCAGGATACAAAATTAATGTGCAAAAATCACAAGCATTCTTATACACCAGTAACAGACAAACAGAGAGCCAAATCAGGAATGAACTTCCATTCACAATTGCTTCAAAGAGAATAAAATACCTAGGAATCCAGCTTACAAGGGATGTAAAGGACCTCTTCAAGGAGAACTACAAACCACTGCTCAGTGAAATCAAAGAGGACACAAACAAATGGAAGAACATACCATGCTCATGGATAGGAAGAATCAATATCGTGAAAATGGCCATACTGCCCAAGGTGATTTATAGATTCAATGCCATCCCCATCAAGCTACCAATGACTTTCTTCACAGAATTGGAAAAAATGGCTTTAAAGTTCATATGGAACCAAAAAAGAGCCCGCATTGCCAAGACAATCCTAAGTCAAAAGGACAAAGCTGGAGGCGTCACGCTACCTGACTTCAAACTATACTACAAGGCTACAGTAACCAAAACAGCATGGTACTGGTACCACAACAGAGATATAGACCAATGGAACAGAACAGAGTCCTCAGAAATAATACCACACATCTACAGCCATCTGATCTGTGACAAACCTGAGAGAAACAAGAAATGGGGAAAGGATTCCCTATTTAATAAATGGTGCTGGGAAAATTGGCTAGCCATAAGTAGAAAGCTGAAACTGGATCCTTTCCTTACCCCTTATACGAAAATTAATTCAAGATGGATTAGAGACTTAAATGTTAGACCTAATACCATAAAAACCCTAGAAGAAAATCTAGGTAGTACCATTCAGGACATAGGCATGGGCAAGGACTTCATGTCTAAAACACCAAAAGCAAAGGCAGCAAAAGCAAAAATTGACACATGGGATCTAATTAAACTAAGGAGCTTTTGCACAGCCAAAGAAACTACCATCAGAGTGAACAGGCAACTTACAGAATGGGAAAACATTTTTGCAACCTACTCATCTGACAAAGGGCTAATATCCAGAATCTACAAAGAACTCAAACAAATATACAAGAAAAAAGCAAACAACCCCATCAAAAAGTGGGGAAAGGATATGAACAGACATTTCTCAAAAGAAGACATCCATACAGCCAACAGACACATGAAAAAAGGCTCATCATCACTGGCCATCAGAGAAATGCAAATCAAAACCACAATGAGATACCATCTCACACCAGTTAGAATGGCAATCATTAAGAAGTCAGGAAACAACAGGTGTTGGAGAGGATGTGGAGAAATAGGAACACTTTTACACTGTTGGTGGGATTGTAAACTAGTTCAACCATTATGGAAAACAGTATGGCGATTCCTCAAGGATCTAGAACTAGATGTACCATATGACCCAGCCATCCCACTACTGGGTATATACCCAAAGGATTATAAATTACTCTACTACAAAGACACATGCACACGTTTGTTTATTGCGGCACTATTCACAATAGCAAAGACTTGGAATCAACCCAAATGTCCATCTGTGACAGACTGGATTAAGAAAATGTGGCACATATACACCATGGAATACTATGCAGCCATCAAAAAGGATGAGTTTGCGTCCTTTGTAGGGACATGGATGCAGCTGGAAACCATCATTCTTAGCAAACTATCACAAGAAGAGTAAACCAAACACCGCATCTTCTCACTCATAGGTGGGAACTGAACAATGAGATCACTTGGACTCGGGAAGGGGAACATCACACACTGGGGCCTATCATGGGGAGGGGGGAGGAGGGAGGGATTGCATTGGGGAGTTATACATGATATAACGTCATGCACATGTACCCTAGAACTTAAGTATAATAAAAAAAAAAAAAAAAAAGAATGTATCTGTGAAACAGCTTTGTGATGTGTACATTCAGCTCAAGCACTAAATCTTTTGATTCTGCAGTTTGGAAACATTCTTCTTGCAGGATCTGCAAAGGGACATTTCATAGACAGCTGAGGTCATAGTAAAAAACTGAATATCAAGTGATGAAAAGTAGAAAGATGCTATCTGTGAAACTGCTTTGTGATGTGTGGATTCAGCTCACAAAGGTAAACCTTTCTTAGGATTCACCTGGTTGGAAACACTATTTTTTGTAGAATCTGTGAAGAAACTTTTCAGAGCCCACTGTGTCCATTCAACCAGTTGGAAACACTCATTTTTTTAGAATCTGTGAAGGAATGTTTCAGAGTCCAATGAGGCCTATAGTGAAAAGGAGAATATCAAGCAATAAAAACTAGAAAGTAGATATATGTGAAACTCCTTTGTGATGTGTGGATTCAGCTCACAGAGATAAACCTTTATTTTGATTCAGTAGATTGAAAATACTCATTTTGTAGTTTCTACAAAGGGATATTTTAAAGCTCACTGGGGCCTATAGTGGAAAACTGAATATTCCACGATAAATACTAGAGAGAAGCTATCTGTGAAACTGCCTGTGATGTGCATTCAGCTCACAGAGGTAAACTTTTCTTTTAATTCAGCAGGTTGGAAACCTTTTTGTAGTATTTTTGAAGAGACATTTCGGAGTCCACTGATGCCTATAGTGAAAAAACATATGTACCAGAATAAACACTAGAAAAAAGCCATCTGTGAAACTCCTTTGTGATGTGGGGATTCAGATCACACAGTAAACCTTTCTTTTCATTCAGCAGGTTGGACACAATATTTTGTAGAATCAGCAAGAAAACTTCAAAACAAACCAAGGTTGACAACATTATTTTTGTAGAATCTGCAAAGGGACATTTCAGAGCACACTGAAGCCTGTGGTGAAAAATCGAATATCCCGCAATACAAACTAGAAAGAAGCTATCTGTGAAACTGCTTTGTGATACGTAGATTCACCTAACAGAGTTAAACCTTTATTTTGATTCAGCTGAAATCAACCACTCTTATTGGAAACACTCTTACTGTAAAATCTGTGAAGGGACATTTGGTACCCGCCTGAGGCGAATAGTGAAAAATCTAATATCCTGCAATAATAACTAGAAAGATCTATCTGTGAAACTGCTTTGTAATGTGTGGATTTAGCTCACAGAGTTAATTAATTCTTTCTATTCAGCAGGTTGTAAACACACTTTTTGTATAATCTGTGAATGGACATTTGAAGACACTGAGGTTTATAGTGAAAAACCGAATATCCAGTGATAACAACTAGAAAAAAGCTATCTGTGAAACTGCTTGGTGATGTGTGGATGCAGCTCACAGAGGTAAACGCTTCTTTTGATTCAGCATGTTGGAAACAACGTTTTTGTAAAACCCACGAAGTGACATGTTGGAGCACTATGAGGCCTGTGGTGAAAAACCTAATATCCCCCAATAGAAACTAGAAAGAAGCTATCTGTGAAATTGCTTTGTTATGTGTTGATTCACCTCAAAGAGTTAAACCTTGATTTTGATTCAGCAGGTTGGCAACACTCTTTTTGTAGGATCTACAAAGGGACATTTCACAGTCCACTGAGGCCCACAGTGAAGAACAAAATACACCGCGATAAATACTCAAAAGATTCTGTCTGTGAAACGTCTTTGTGATGTGTGGTTTCAGCTCACAGAGTTAAACCTTTCTTTTGATTCTGCAGGTTGGAAACAATCTTTTTGTACAATTTGTGAAGAGACACTTCGGATCCACTGAGGACCACAGTAAAAAACCTAATTCCTTGATAAAAACTGGAAAGATGCTATCTGTGAAACTACTTTGTGATGTGTAGATCCAGCTCACAGAATTAAAACTTTACTTTGATTCAGCAGGTTGGAAACACTCTTGGTAGAATCTGTGAAGGAATATTTTGGACCCCACTGAGGCCACTAATAAAAATTTGAATATCCCATGATATTCAAACTAGAAAGAAGCTATATGTGAAACTGCTTTGTGATATGTGGCTTCAACTCAGAGTTAAACTTTCCTTTGTTTCAGCAGGTTGAAAGCACTATTTTTTGTAGAATCAGTGAATGGAAATTTTGGAGCCCACTGAGACCTATAGTGAAGAACAGAATATCGTGTGATGAAAACTAGAAAGAAGTTATCGGTGACACTGCTTTTTAGGTGTGGATTCAGCTCACAGAGTTAAACGTTTGTTTTTATTAAGCAGATTGGAAACACTATATTTGTAGGACCTGTGAGGGGACATATCAGAGCTCAATGAGGCCTATAGTGGAAACCCGAATATAACTCAAAAAACTAGAAAGATGTTACCTGTGAAACTGCTTTGCGATGTGTGGATTCAGATTACAGAGTTTAGCCTTTGTATTGATTCAACAGGTTGGGAACACTCTTTTTGTAGAATCTGTGAAGGGACTTTTCAGAGTCCAGTGAGGCCTGTAGTTAAAAACCAATTAACTGCTGATAAAAACTAGAAAAAAGCAATTGGTGAAATGCTTTGTGATATGTGAATTCAACTCACAGTGTGAAATGTTTCTTTTGATTCATTAGGTTTCAAATACTCTTTTTGTAGAATCTGCATGGTTACATTTTGGAGTCATCCTGAGGCCTTATTTTCGGTTGCAGGGGCCTTCTACGAGGGAAAATGTCACCCTTCTCTAAAGTCTGGGGCTTTATACCCCACCTGGGACATCTCTGATGGCTTCTGGGATGGGAGAGCCAGCCTTGGGAGGCTCCCAGCATTCCCTGCGGTCTCCCAGCTTCTAACCCCTCTGCCAACCTCAACATCCCCCTGAGTCCCTACGGTTTGCCTATGCCACCCTGAGGCCCTGGGGGCCGGAGGGCTACAGCAAGAGACATAGACACCCTGCTCCAAAGCCTCAGACTTTACCTACAACCAGGGACAGACCTGGGGAATTCTGCAATAAGAGGGGAGTCCCTGGAAGATTCCCAGCATGACTTGCGGTCCCACTGCTTCTCCTCTCTGCCTGCCTCAATGTGCCTTTGAGTCCCTACAGTCCGCCCACACCACCCTTCTGCCCTGTTCTCGCATGTGGGGTCCCTTTGTGAGTGACACAGACATCCTGCTCCAAAGCCTGAAGGTTTACTGCCCACGGGGGCTGCACTGGGGGCTTCTGGGATGAGAAAGGCCTTCTTGAGAGGCTCCCAGCATTCCCTGTAGTCTCCCCACTTCTCCCCTCTGCCTGCCTCAATGTTCCCCTGAGTCCCTGCGGCTCATCTACATCACCATGCCACCCCACTTCACTTCTGCAAGCATTCCACGAAAGACACAAGCACCCCGCTCCAAAGCTGGGGCTTGACTGCCCGCTCAGGACAAGTCTAGGGGCTCCTGGGGATGGACGAGTCATCCTTGGGAGACCCCTAGCATTCCCTGTCATCCCGCTGATTCTTCCCTCTGTCTGCCTGAACGTCCCCCTGAGTCCCTGGGGCTTGTGCACGCCATTCCGAGACCCCGCTTTTGCTTGTAGGGCCTTCCGCCAGAGATATAGGCACTCTGCTCCAAATCCTGGGGCTTTACAACCGTCCAGGACAGCTTGGGGCTGTTCAGGGATGGAAGAGCCCTTTTTGAGAGACGCCCAGCATGCCCTGCGGTCTCGCCGCTTCCCCTCTGCCTTCCGGAACGTCCCCCTGAGTCCCTCCGGCCCGCCCACCCCACGCTGTGACTCTGTTGTCACTTTTATGGGACTTCTGAGAAAGACACCAGCATCCCACTCCAAAGTTTGGGGCTTTACAACCCGGTCGAAACACAACTAGGGGAATCTGGGATAAGATAGGCCTTTGGGGAGGCTCTCAGCATCCCCTGTAGTGTCGCCGCTTCTCCCCTCTGCCTGGCTCAATGTCCCTTTGAGTCCCTGGCGCCCGCCCACGAAAACCTATGGCTTGTTTTTGCTTTTGTGGGCCTGCCGCGGGAGACACAGGCACCCTGCACGAAGGCGTGGAGCTTTATAGCTCACCCGGGACAGCCCTGGGAGCTTCTGCGATGGTAGAGGCTTCCTTGGGGGACTGCCAGAATTCCCTGAGGTCTCGCCCCTTCTCCCCTCTGCCTGCCTCAACGTCCCCCTGATGCCTGCATACCGCCTGGGTCAACCTGCGGCCCCGTTTTTGCTTGTGAAGGGTTTCCGCAAGAGACACAGGCACACTGCTCCAAAGACTGGGGCTTTACAGCTCACCCGCGACAGCCCTGGGGTGTTCTGGGATAGTAGCGCCATCCTTAGGAAACTACCAGAATTCTGTGTGGTCTAGCCACTTTTCCCCTCTGCCTGCTTCTACATCACCCTGAGTCCCTCCATCCCGTCCACACCACCCTGTGGCCTTATATTCCTTTGTGGGGGTCTTCCGTGAGAAACACAGGCACCCTGCTTTAAAGTCTCGGGCTTTACAACCTACCCAGGACAGTCCTGGGGGCTTCTGGGATGAAGAAAGCCTCCCTGGGAGTCTCACAGCATTCCCTGCAGTCTTGGCGCTTCTCCCCTCTGCCTGCCTCAAAGTCCTTGTGAGTTGCTACTGCCCACCTATGCCACTGTGCGGGCCAATTTTAGATTGCGAGGGTCTTCTGCGAGAGACACAAGTATCCTGTTCCAAAACCTATGACTTTACTGCTTTCCCTGGAAAGCCTTGGGGGCTTCCGGGATGGGGGGGAGGGTCGTCCATGGGAGACTCCGAGCATTTCCTGTGGTCTCGCTGCTTCTCTCCTCTATCTGCTGCAAAGTCCCCCTGAGTGCCTGCCTCCAGCCCACACCACCCTGCAGCCCCATTTTCCCTTGTAGGAGCTTTCTAGGGGAGACACATGCACCCTGCTCCAAAGCCTGGGGCTTTATAGCCCACCCTGGACCACTCTGGGGGCTTCTGAGTTTGGAGAGAACTCCTTGGGAGGCTCCCAGCATTTTCTGTGTCCTCGCTGCCTCTCCCCTCTGACTGTCTCAAGGTCCCCCTGAGTCTCCCCCACTCCACATGCGGCTAGGATTTCATTTGTAGGGGCCTTCCACCAGAGACTCAAGTACTCTGCTCCAAAGTCTGAAGCATTATATCATTCCAGGGACAGCCCTGGGGGATTCTGGGACGGGAGCAGCCTCTTTAGGAGGCTCCCAGCATTCCCTGCAATCTCGCTGCTTCTCCCCTTTGCCTGTCTCAAGGTATCGCTGAGTCTCTGCGGCCCTCCTGCCACCCTGTGGCACCAACGCCTGGGGTTTAACAGTCTGCCTTCCGCGTGAGACACAGGCATCCTGCTCCAACGCCTGGGGCTTAACAGTCCGCCCGGGACAACCCTGGGGTCTTTTGGGATGGGAGAGGTTTCCTTGGGAGGCTCCCAGCATTTTCTGTGGTATCACCGCATCTTCCTTCTACCTGCCGTAACGTCCCCCTGAGTCCCTGTGACCCGCCCAAGCCACACTGCGTCACCGTTTTCGCCTTTGGGAGTCCCCCGCGAGAGACACAGTCAATCTGCCCCAAAGCCTGGGGCTTTAGAGCTAGGCTGGGACAGCCCTGGGTGCTTCAGGGACGGAAGAGGCCTCCTTGGGAGGTTCCCAGCATTCCCTTCTGTCTTGCTGCTTCTCCCCTTTGCCTGCCTCAAAGTCCTTCTGATACTCTGCATTCCACCCATGCCACCGCCATCCTACGGCCCTGTTTGCACTTGTGCGGGCCTTCCAAGATAGACATAGGCAGCCTGCACCAATGCCTGGGGCTTTATAGGCAGCCTGGTACAGCCCAGGGCAATTTTGAGATGGGAGAGGCCTCCTTGGGAAGCTCCCAGCTTTCCCTGCTGTCTCACCACTTTTCCTGTCTGCTTGCCTCACCGTTTTCCTGTCTCTGCAGCCCAGCCATGCCACCCTGCTGCCATCATTTTGCTTGTGGTTGTCTGTCGTGAGAGACACAGACATTCTGCTGCAAAGCCCAGGGCTTTACAGCCTGCCCGGGACAGCCCTGGGATCTCCTCTGATGGGAGAGCCTTCCTTGGGAGTCTCCCAGCATTCCCTGTGGCCTCTCTGCTTCTCCCTTCTGGCTGCCTCAACGTCCCACTGAGTCCCCGCGACACGCCCAGGCCACCCTTTGGGTCCGTTTTCATTGGTGGGGATCTGTCACAAGAGACAGAGGCATCCTGCCCCAAAGCCTTGGACTTTACAACCTGCCCGGAAGAGTGCTGGTGGTTTCTCAGATGGGAGAAGCTTCTTGGGAGGCCCCCAGCTTTCCCTGCAGTCTCATCACTTCTTTCTTGTACCTACCTCAAAGTCTTCCTGAATCCCTCCGTACCGCTCACGCTACACAGCGGCAGGTTTTTACTTGAGTGGGCCTTCCATGAGAGACACAGGCACCTTGCTCCAATGCCTGCAGCTTAACAGCCCGACCAGAACAGCTCTGAAGGCTTCTGGGATGGAAGAGGCCTCCTTGGGAGGCTCCCAGTATTACCTGCGGTCTCGCGGCTTCTCCCTTCTGCCTGCCTCAACAACCCCCTTTGTCTCTGCCACCTGCACACACTACTCTGCGCTTCCGCCTTCGCTTGTGGGGGCCTTTTGCCATAGACAAAAGCACCCTGCTCCAAGGCCTGGGGCTTAACAGCCTGCCCAGGACAGGTGGGGACTTCTGGGATGGGAGAGGTCTTCTTGGAAGGCTCCCAGCATTCCCTGCGGTCTCACTGCTTCTCCGCTCTGTCTTCTTCCAAGTCCCTGAGTCCCTCTGACCCACGCAGGCCACATTGAAGTCCCATTTTCTCTTGTGGAGGCCTTCCGTGAGAGACACATGCACTCTGCTCCAAACCCTGGGGCTTTACAGCCCGCCTAGGACATCCCTGAAGGCATCTGGAATGGGAGAATCCTCCTTGGGACGCTGCCAGCATTCCCTGCTGTCTTGCCGTTTCTCCCCTCTGCCTGCCTTGACGTCCCCCTGAGTTCCTGCGGAGCACCCATGCCAACCTGTGATCCCGTTTTAGCTTGTGGGGGCCTTCCGCGAGAGACACAGGCACCGGGCTTCTAGGCCTGCAGCTTAACAGCCCACCCAGGACAGCCCTGGGAGTTTCTGAGATGGGAGAGGCCTTCTTGCGAGGCTCCCAGCATTCCCTGCAGTCTCTCTGTTCCTTTTTTTTTCTGCCTGCCTCAATGGCCCCCTGAGATTCTGCGGACAGCCCATGCAACTCCGCAGCCCCGTTTTCGGTTGTAGGGGCCTTCCGCGGGAGACACAGACACCCTGCTCCGAGGACTAGGACTTTACAGCCCACTGCGGACAACCGTGGGGGCATCTGAGATGGAAGAGGCCTCGTAGGGAGTCTCCCAGCATTCCCTGCGGTCTCGCCGCTTCCCCCTTCTGCCTGTCTCAACAACCTGCTTAGTCCCTGAGGCCAGCCACACCACCCTACCTCCCCTTTTCCCCTTGTGGGGGCTTTCCGCGAGAGACACAAGCACCCTGTACCAAAGCCTGGGGCTTTATAGCTCGACCGGGGCAGTTCTGGGGGCTTCTGGGATAAGAGTGGCCTCTTTGGGAGACTCCCAGCATTTTCTGCGATTTCGCCCCTTCTCTCCTCTGCTTGCCTCAACGTCCCCCTGAGTCCCTGCGGCCTACCCACACCACTGTGCGGGTCCGTTTTCGCTTGTGGGGGCCTTCTGTGAGAGACACAGGCACATTGCTCCAAAGTCTGCCGTTTTATAGCCTGCCCAGGAGAGCCCTGGGGGCTTCTCAGATGGGAGAGGCCTCCTAAGGAGGATCCCAGCATTCCCTGCGGTCTCGCCCCTTCCCCACCCTTCCTGCTTCAATGTCCGCCTGAGTCCCTGCGACCCGCCCACGCCACCTTGTGGCCCCGTTTTCGCTTGTGGGCGCCTTCCAGGAGAAACACGGGCACCCTGCTCCAAGGACTGTGACTTTACAGCCAGCCCGACCTAGCCCTGGGAAATTCTGGGATGAAAGATGCCTGCTTTGGAGGCTCCTAGCGTTCCCTGCCATCTCGCCCCTTCTCCCCTCTGCCTGCCTTAACATCACCCTGAGTTTCTTTAGCCCTCCCACGCCACTCTGCTTCCCTGTTTTTGCTTTGGGGGCCTTCCGCAAGAAACACAGGCACCGTGCTCCAAAGCCTGGGGCTTTACATTCTGCCCGGGACAGCACTGGGTGCTTCTTGGATGGAAGAGCTCTGGAGGCTACCAGCATTCCCTGTGATCTTGCCGCTTCTCCCTTCTGCCTGCTTCAACGTTTCCCTGAGTCCCTGTGGCTCAACCACGCCACCCTGCTGCCCCGATTTCGCTTGTGGGGGCTCTCCGCGAGAATCACGGTTCCCTGCTGCAAAACCTGGGGTTTTACTGCCCACCTGAGCCAGCTCTGGGGGATTCCAGGACTGGCGAGGCCTCTTTTGCAAGTTCCCAGCATTCCTTGCGGTCTCGCTGCTGCTTCCCTCTGCCTGCCTCAATGTCTTTCTGAGTCTCTGTGGCCCGCCGACGCCACCCTGCGACCTTTTTTTTGCTTGTGGGGGCCTTGCATGAGAGACCCAGGAACCCTGCACCAAAGCCTGTGGCCTTATAGACTGCCGGGGATGGCCCTGAGAGCTTCTGGAATGGGAAAATTCTCCTTGGGAGGCTCCCAGCATTCCCTGTGGTCTCGCCGCTTCACCCCTATGCCTGACTCATCTGCCCCTGACTCCCCACAGCCTGCCAACGCCATTCTGCGGTTCCGTTTACACTTCTGGGTGCCTTTCGCAAGAGATACAGGCACCATGCTCCAAAGCCTGGGGCTTTACAGTCCACGCAAGACAGCCCTGGGGGCATCTGGCATGGGAGAGGCCTCCTTGAGAGGCTCCCAGCATTTCCTGCAGTCTCACCGCTTCTCCCTTCTGCCGGCCTCAATGTCCCCCTGGGTCCCTGCGGCCTGCACGCTTTACTCTGTGGCCCAGTTATTGCTTGTGGGGGCCTTCTGCTAGAGACACAGGCACCCTGCTCCAACGTCTGGGCCTTAGCAGCCCGACCGTACAGCCCTGGAAGCTTCTGGGATTGGAGAGGCCCCCTTGGGAGGCTCCCAGAATTCCCTGCGGTCTTCCTCCTCCTGTCTGTCTCAATTACCACCTGAGTCCCTGCCACCCACACTCGCCACCTTGCCGCTTCGTATTCACTTCTGGGGGCCTTCTGCGAGAGACACAGGCACCCTGCTCCAAAGCCTGGGCTTTACAGCATGCCCCGGACAGCCCTGGGGGCTTCTGGGCTGGGAGAGGTTTCCTTGGGAGGCTCCAGGCATTTCCTGAGACCTCACCACTCCTCCCCTCTGCCTTCCTCAACTTTTCCCTGAGTCCCTCCGGCCCGCCCAGGCCACACAGCGACTTTTTTTTTTCTTGTGGGGGTTTCCACCAGAGACACAGGCACCCTGCTCCAAAGCCTAGGGTTTTAAAGCCTGTCGGAGGCAGCACTGGGGGATTCTGGGATGAAAGAGGCCTCCTTGGGAAGCTCCCAGCATTCCCTGCACGGACTGGGAGCTTCTCCCCTCTGCTTGCCTCAACATCCACCTGAATCCCTGCGGCCCGCCCATGCCACCCTGTGGCCCATTTTTCACTAGTGTAAGCCTTCCTCGAGAGACACAGGCACCGTGCTTTAAAACCTGGTGCTTAACAGCCAGCCTGGGAGCTTCTGGGATGGGAGAGGCATCGTTGGAATGCTCCCAGCATTCCCTTCTGTCTCGCTGCTTTTTTCCTCTGCATGCCTTAACGTACCCCTTGGTAACTACATCCACTCACGGGACCCTGCGGCCCCATTTTCGCTTCTGGGGGCCTTTTGGGAGAGACACAGGCACACTGCTCCAAAGCCTGGGTCTTAACAGCCCACCAGGGACAGTCTTGTGGGCTTATGAAAAGGGAGATGCCTCTTTGGGAGGCTCATAGCGTTCCCTGCTTTCTCGCATGTTTTTGCTTGTGGTGGTCTTCCGCCAGAGACACAGGCACCCTGCTCAAAAGCCTGGAGCATTACATCCCGCCTAAAGTAGCCCTGGGAACTTCTTAGATGCCAGAAGCCTTGTTGGGAGGCTCCCAGGATTCCCTTCCCTCTCGCTGCTTTTCCCCCACTGCCTGCCTCAATATCCCCCTGTGTCCCTGTGGCCCCCCACCCCACCCTGCAACTTCCTTTTCGCTTGCGGGGGTCTTACACAAGAAACACAGGCATCATGCTCCAAAGCCTGGGGCTTTACAGAATGCCTGGGAGAGGTGGGGCTTCTGGGATAAGGAAGGTCGGCTTGAGAGGATCCCAGCATTCCCTGCTGTCTCGCCACTTCGGGCCTCTGTTTGCCTCAAACTCTCTCTGAGTCCCTCCAGCCCGCCCACACCACCCGTTGGCTCCGTTTTCCTTGTGGGGGCCTTCTGTGAGAGACACAGGCATCCTGCTTCAATGTCTTGGGCTTTACTTCCCTCATAGGACAGCTCTGGGGACTTCTGGGATGGGAGAGACCTCCTTGGGATGCTCCCAGCATTCCATGCCATCTCACTGCTTCTCCCCTCTGCCTGCCTCAAGGTCCCCTTGGGACTCTGCATCCCGCCCATGCCACCTTGCAGCCCTGTTTATGCTTGTTAGGGCCTTTCGATAAAGACACAGACACCCTGCTCCAAAGTCTGGGGCTCTACAGCCCATCCAGGACAGCCCTAGAGGCTTCTGGGATGGGAGAGATGTCCTTGGGAGGCTACCAGCATTTCCTATGTCTTACCACTTCTCCTCTCTGCCTGCCTCAATGTCTCCCTGAGTCCCTGTGGCCCGCCCATGCCACCCTGCACCCCTGTTCTCGCTTGTGGAGGGCTTCCACGAGAGATACAGGCACCCTGCTCTAAAGACTGGGTCTTTACAGCCCGTCCGGTACAGCCCTGGTTGCTTCTGGGATGGGAGAGGCCTCCTTGGGTGGCTCACAGCATTCAAAGTGGTCTGGCAGCTTCTCACCTCTGCCTGCCTCATCGTCTTTCTGAGTCTCTGCCGCCCAAACACGCCACCCTGTGGCCCCGTTTTCCCTTGTGGGGCTTTTTTGCAAGAGAGGCAGGAACGCTCCTCCAAAGCCTTCGGCTTTACAGCTCACCCAAGACAGCCCTCGGGGCTTCTGGAATGGGAGATGTATGGCTGGGAGGCTCCCAGCATTCCCTGTAGTCCCACCGCTTCTTCCTTCTGCCTGACTTAACGTCCTCGTGAGTCCCTGCGGCCGGCCCACTTCAACCTGCGGTCCCATTTTCGCTTTTAGGAGCCTTCTGCCAGAGACATAGGTACCCCGCTCCAAAGCTTGGGGCTTTACAGCCAGCCCGGGACAGCCCTAAGTGTTTCTGGGATAAGAGAGGCCTCCTTGGGAGGCTCTCAGCATTCCTTGCTGTCTCCTCCCTTCTCTCCTCTGCCTGCCTCAACGTCACTCTGAGTCCATGTAGCCCAATCACACAACCCTGCGTCTTCCTTTTCGCTTGTGGGGGCCTTCCGCAAGAGACACAGGCACCCTACTCCAAAGGTTGGGCCTTTACAACCCCTCCAGGACAGCCCTGTGGGCTTCTGGGATGGAAGAGACCTCTTTGGGAAGCTCCCAGGATTCCCTGCAGTCTCGCCACTTCTTGCCTCTGCCTGCCTCAACATTTCCTTGAGTCCCTGCAGCCCGCCCATGCCACCCTGCAGCCCCGTTTTCACTTGTGGCGGCCTTGCACCAGAGACACAGGCACCCTGCTTCAAAACCCAGGTGTTGCAGCCTGTATGAGACAACGCTGTGGTCTTCTGGGATGTGACAGGCTTTTTTTAGGAGGCTCTCAGCATTTCCTGCGGTCTTGCCCCTTCTCCATCTGCTGCCTCAACATCTCCCTGAATTTCTGTGACCCTCCCAAGCTATCCTGATGCCCAGTTTTCGCCTGTGTGGGCCTTCCGTGAGAGCCACAGGCACCCTGCTTTAAAGCCTGGGGCTTTACAGCTGGCCCGGGACAGCCATGGGAGCTTCTGCAATAGGAGAGGCCACCTCCGGAGGCTCCCAGCATGTCCTGTGGTCTCCCCACTTCTCCCCTTTCCTGCGTCAACATCCCTTGAGACACTGCAGCCCGCCCACGGCCACCATGTAGCCTCGTTTTTGCTTGTGTGGGCCTTCCGCGAGAGACACAGGCACCTTATTCCAAAGCCCTGGGCTCCGGCCTTGGCTTCTTGTGTCTCTCGCTGAGGGCCCCCATGCTCGGTGGCTAGACCGCAGTCTGGCCTGTGCAGTTGGGTAGAAACTCAGGGGGACGTTAAGGCAGGTAATGGGGAGCAGCGCTGAGGTCTGAGTGAGGGCTGGTCATTCCAGAGGCTTTTCAGAAGCCTCAGTGGCGCCCTACAGTTCAGGACTAGAGTTCCGGATTTCAGCCCAGGATGCCTGTGTCTCTGGCAGAGGCCCTCCATGGGCCTTGTTGGTACCACAGTCCGGCCTGTGCAGGTGGGCAGAAACTCAGGGGGACGTTGAGTCAGGCAAAGGGGAGAAGTGGTGAGGCCTGTGCGGGTGGTGTGTTTATTCAGGGATGCCTCTCCCTTCCCAGAAGTCCCTGGGGCGCCCTATTGGGTTGGGGCTAGAGCCCTGAACTTCAATTCAGGGTGCCTGTGTCTTTTGTAGAGGGCTTCCATGGGTGGCATCCCGGCCACAGGCAGGCCTGTGCTGGTGGGCAGAAACTCAGGGTGACGTTGAGGCAGGCAGAGGAGAGAAGCAACAATGCTTCTCAGGCCCGGCCTGAGTGGAAGCTGGATGCCGCCAGGGAGACCTGTTGGTTCCCAGAAGCCCCTGAGGCGCCCCCCCAAGGTGTGGGCTAGAGCCCTGGATTCCTGCCCAGTGTGACTTTGTCTCTCGCAGAGGGCCCCCATGGGTGGTGGCGTGGCTGCAGTGTGGCCTGTGCGGGTGGGGAGAAACTCAGGGGGAGGTTGAGGCAGGCAGAGGGGAGAAGTGGTGATGCCTGAGCGGGTGCTGGGTCATCCCAGGGGTGCCTCTCCTTTCCCAGAAGCCCCCCAATGTGCCCCAGGTGCGGATAAGAGCTCCGGGCTCTTGACCAGGGTGTCTGTCTCTTGCAGAGGACCCCCAAGGGCTGTGGCGGGGCATCAGGCAGGATTGTGCGGACCGGCAGAAACTCGGGGAGATGTTGAGGCCGGCAGAGGGGAGAAGGGGCGAGGACTGAGTGGGTGCTGGGTCATCCCAGGGAGGTCTCTCCCTTCCCAGAAGCCCCCGGGGCAACCCTGGGTGGGGGCTAGAGCCTTGGGCTCCAGCCCAGGGTGTCTGTCTGTCGCGGAGGGCCCCCATGGGTGGCGGCGGGGTTGTAGATGGGCCCATGTTGGCTGTCAGAAACACAGAGGGACTTTGAGGCAGGCAGAAGGGGGAAACTGTGTTATCTGAGCGGGTGCTATGTCCACCCAGGGAGGCCTCTCTTTTCCCAGAAGATTCAGGGGCATTCCCTGTGTCGGGGCTAGAGCCGTATGCTTTGAACCAGGGAGCTTTTGTCTTTTGCGGAGGGCCCCCATGGGTGGCGGCAGGGCTGCAGGCAGGCCTGTGCAGGCAGGAAGAAATTCAGGGGGACATTGAGGCAACCAGTGGGAAGAATTCGCAATACCTGTGTGGGTGCTGGGTCCTCCCAGGGAGGCTTCTCCGTTTCCAGAAGCCTGTAGGACGCCCCCCTAGTGGGGGCTAGAGCCCGGGCTCAGGCCTTTGCCTGTGACTTTGGCAGAGGGCCCTCACAGTCGCGGCGGTACCACAAGCAGGCCTCTGTGAGACAGCAGAAACTCAGGGGTAATTGAGGCAGACAGAGAAGAGAAGCAGCGAGGCCTGAGCAGGTGCTGGGTCCCCTCAAGGAGGCATCTCTCTTCCCAGAAGCACCCAAGGCACCCCCAGGGTGGAGGCTAGAGACTTGGGCTTTGGCCCAGGATGGCTGTGTCTCTCGCAGAGGGCCCCCATGGGTGGTGGCAGTTCCGAAACCAGGCCTGTGCTGACTGGCAGAAACTCAGGGAGATGTAGAGGCAAGCAGAAGGGAGAAACGGTGAGGCCTGAGCAGGTGCTGGGTCCTTGCTGGGAGGCCTCTCCCTTCTGAGAAGCCTCCCTGGTGCCCCCTGGGTGGGGAGTAGAGCCCCAGGTTGCGGCCCAGGGTGCCTGTGTCTCTCACGGAGGGCTCCAATGGGCAGTGGCGGTTTACAGGTGGGCCTGTGTGAACCGGGAGAAGCTCAGGCGGACACTGAGGCAGGCAGGGAAAAGAAGCGACAAGGCCTGAGCGAGTGCTGGGTCCTCCCGGGTAGGCCTCTTCCTTTGCAGAAGCCTCCAGGGAGCCACCAAGGTCGGGCTAGAGGCCGGGCTCTGTGTCTCTCAGGGAGGCCCCGAAGTCCGGCAGTGGGTCCACAGGCCAGCCTGTACAGCTGGACAGAAACTCAGGGGGATGTTGAGGCAGGCAAAGGGAAGAAGCGGCGAGGCCTGAGTGGGTGCTTGGTCCTCCCAAGGAGTCCTCACTTTTCCCAGAAGTCCCAGGGGCGTCCCTCAGGTGGGGGCTAGAACCTTATGCTCTGGCTCAGGGTGACTGTGTCTTTCATGGAAGATCCCCACGGGGGCTGCAGGTGGGCCTGTGGGGGCAGACAGAAACTCTGGGGGACAATGAGGCAGGCAGAAGGGAGAATCTGGGATTCTTGTGTGGGTGCTGGGTCCTCCCAGGGATGACTCTCCCTTCCCAGAAGCCTGTGGGGTGCCCCCAGTGTCAGGGCTAGAGCCTGGGCTCAGGCCTCGGCCTGTGGCTTTGGCAAAGGGCCCCCACAGGTGGCAGCTGGGCCACATGCAGGCCTCTGTGAGATGGTAGAAACTCAGGGGTCCTTGAGGCAGGCAGAGAGGAGAGATGGCAGGGTCTGAGTGGGTCCTGGGTCACCCCAGGGAGGCCTCTCCCATCCCAGAAGCCCCCGAGTGGCTCCCCAGGTGGGGGGTAGAGACCCGGGGTCTGACCCAGGATGGCTGTCTCTCGTGGAGGACCCCCATGGGTGGCGACATTTCCGAAAGTAGGCTTGTGCGGTCCAACAGAAACTCAGGGGGACGTTGAGACAGGCAAAGGCATGAAGCAGAAAGGCCTGAGCCTGTGCTGGGTCCTTCTAGGGAGGCCTCTCCCTTAACAGAAGCCCCCAAGGCAACCACCGGGTGGGGGCTAGAGTCTGGGCTCCAGCACAAGGTGTCTGTGTCTCTCGTGGAGGCCCCCACCTGCAGCAGCGAGGGCATAGCCAGGCCTGTGCGGGCGGGCAGAAACTCAGCGGGACATTGAGGCAGACAGAGAGGAGAAGCGGCGAGGCCTGAGCAGGTTTTGCATTTTCCCAGGGAGGCCTCACCCTTCCAGGAAGATACCAGGGGGCTTCCTGTGTGGGGACTAGAGCCCTGGGCTCCAGCCCAGGGTGCGCGTGTTTTTTGCCAAGAGAACATATGGCCAGGGGTAGTGCCTCAGGCAGGCCTGTGAAGTGAGTAGAAACTCAGGGGGGCATTGAGGCCTGAGCGGGTGCTGGGTCTTCCCAGGGATGTCTCTCCCTTCCCAGAAACCCCTGGTGTGCCTTTTGGATAGGGGGCTAGACCTGCAGGCTGCTGCCCAGGGTGCATGTGTCTCATGTAGGGCATCCATGGATGGCGCCCGGGTGGCAGGTGGACCTGTGCAGGCCGAAAGAAACTCAGGAGGTCATTGAGGCAGTCAGAGGAGAGAAGCAGCAAGAGTTGAAGGGGTGCTGCGTCTTCCCAGGGAGACTTCTCACATCCAAGGAACCAATATTGGGAACACTTTTTTTTTTTTTTTGAGACAGAGTCTTACTCTGTCACCCAGGCTGGAGTGCAGTGGCACGATCTCGGTTCACTGCAAGCTCCACCTCCTGGGTTCATGCCATTCTTCCGCCTCAGCCTCCCGAGTAGCTGGGACTACAGGCACCCACCACCACGCCTGGCTAATTTTTTTTTTTTTTTTTTTTGTATTTTTAGTAGAGACGTAGTTTCACCCTGTTAGCCAGGACGGTCTCGATCTCCTGAGCTCGTGATCCGCCCTCCTTGGCCTCCCAAAGTGCTGGGATTACAGGTGTAAGCCCCCACGCCCAGCCGGAAACACTCTTTTTGTAGAGTCTGCAAAGGGACATGCAAGAGCCCACTGAAGTCCACAGTGAGAAACAGAACAACTGGTGATAAAAACTTAAAAAAAAAGTTATCTGTGAAACTGCTTTGTGATGTGTGCATTCAGCTCTCAGAGTTAAAGCTTTCTTTTAATTCAGAAGATTGGGAACACTCTTTTTGTAGAATTAGCAAAGGGATATTTCAAATCCCATCGAGGTCTAAAGTGAAAAACAGAATATCCTGTAGTAAAAATTAGAAAGAGCTATCTGTGAAATTGCTTTGTGATCTTTGCATTCAGCTCACAGAGGTAAATCTTTCCTTTGATTCAGCAGGTTGGAAACACTATTTTTGTAGAATATGCAAAGGAACATTTTGGAGCACACTGAGGCCTATGGTGAAAATTCAAATATCCCATGATAAAAACTAGAAAGAAGCTAACTGTGAAACTGCTTTGTGATATGTTAGTTCAGTTCACAGGGTTAAATCTTTCTTTTGATTCAACAAGTTGGAAACACTCTTTTTGTAGAATCTGCAAAGGGACATTTCAAAGCCCACTGAGGCCTATAGTGTGAAACAGAATATACCACAATAACACAACAAAGAAGTTGTCTGTGAAACTTCTTTAAAATGTGTGGATTCCATTCACAGAGGTAAACCTTTGATTTAAATCAGTAGATTAGAAACATTATTTTTGTTGAATCTGTGAAGAGACATTTTGGAGCCTACTTGGGCCCACAGTGATGAACAGAATACCCCACAATAAAAACTAGAAAGAAGGTATCTGTGAAACTACTTTGTGATGCCTGCATTCAGCCCACAGAAATAAACCTTTCCTTTTATTCAGCAGGTTAGAAACACTCTTTTTGTAGAATCTGCAAAGGGACATTTCAGAGCCCCCTGAGGCCTATAGTAAAAGATAAAATATCCCACAATAAAAACTAGAAAGAAACTATCTGTGAAAATATTTGTGATATCCCCATTCAGCTCAGAGTATTTTTATTTATTTATTTTTATTTTTCATTTATTTATTTATTTATTTATTTAATTCAATCGGTTGGAAACACTCTTTTTGTAGAATCTGCAAAGAGAAATTTCAGGGCTTACTGGGGACTTGGTATAAAACCAGACATCCCGTGATAAAAACTACAAAGAATCTGTCTGTGAAACTGCTTTGTGATGTGTGCATTCAGCTCATGGAGTTAAAACTTTATATTAATTCAGTAGGTTGGTAAAACGTTTATTGTAGAATCTGTGAAAAGACATTTTGGCAGCCACTGAGGGCTATAGTGAAAAATCAAATATTCCACAGTAAAAAGTAGAAAGCCATCTGTTAACTACTTTGTGATGTAGGGATTTAGCTAAAAGACTTTAGTGTTTCTATTGATTCAGCAGGTTTGAAATACTCTTTTTTTAGTATGCATGAAGGGACATTTCAGAGCCTGCTGGGGCCTATAGTGAAAAACAGAATATCCCATGATAAAAAATAGAAAGAAGCTATCTATGAAACTGATTTGTGATGTGTGCATTCAGTGCACAGAGTTAAACTTTACTTTCAATTCAGCCGTTTGGAAACACTCTTTTTGGAGTATCTGCAAAGGGACATTTCAGAGTGCTTTGAGGCCTACAGTTAGAGTACAGAATATCCCATGTTAAAAACTAGAAAGAGGCTATCTGAAAAACTGTTTGTGATGTGTTGATTCAGTTTACAGAGTTAAACTTCTCTTCTAATTCAGCAGTTTGGAAACACTCTTTGTAGAATCTCTGAAGAGATATTTCAGAGCACAGTGAGGCCTGTAGTGAAAAACTGAATATCCTGTGGTAAAAACTAGAAAGAAGCTATCTGGGAACCTGCTTTGTGATGTATGGATTCAGCTCACACAGTTAAGCTTTTTTTGTTTGTTTATTTGTTTTTTTTGTTTGTTTGTTTTTTAATTCAGTAGTTTGAAGACACTCTGTTGTAGATCTGTGAAGGGACACTTCAGAGTACAATGAGGCCTATAGTGAAAAGCCGAATATCCCAAGACAAAAACTAGACAGAAGCTATCTGTGAAACTGCTTTGCAATGTGTGGATTCAGCTCAGAGTTAAACCTTTGTTTGGATACAACTGGTTGGAAAAACTCTTGTAGAATCTGCAAAGGGATGTTTTGGAGTGCACCGAGGCCTATAGTGAATAACTAAATATCCCTTGATAAAAACTAGAAAGGAGCTATCTGTGAAACTGCTTTGTGAAGTGTGCATTAAGCTTACAGAGTTAAAACTCCCCTTTGTCTCAGTAGGTTGAAAACACTCTTTTTGTAGAATCTGAGAAGGGACATTTCGATGTCCACTGAGGCCTATATTGAAAACAGTATATCCTGCAATGAAAACTAGAAAGAAGCTACCTGTGAAACTGCTTTGTGATGTGTGGATTCAACTAATAGAGTTAAACATTTCTTTTGATTCAACAGGTTGGAAACACTCTTTTGGTAGAATCTGCAAAGGGACATTTCAGAGCCTGCTGAGATCTTCAGTGCAAAACAAAATATCCCGTGATAAAAGCTAGAGACAAGCTGTCTGTGAAACTGGTTTGCAATGTTTGCATTCAGCTCCACGAGGTAAACCTCTCTTTTGATTCAGCAGGTTAGAAGCACTGTTTTTGTAAAATCTGTGAATAAACATTTCAAAGCCCACTGAGAGCTATCGTGACAAACTGAATATTTCATGATAAAAACTAGAAAGAAGATGTCTGTGAAACTGCTTTGTTATGTATGCATTCAGCTGCAAAAGTTAAACATTTCTTTTAATTCAACAGTTTGAAAACCCTCTTCTTGTAGAATCTTTGAAAAAGCATGTCAGAGTCCACTAGGGCCTATAGTGAAAAAACGTATATCCCATGATTAAAAGTAGAAAGAAGGTATCTGTGAAATGGTTTAGTGATGTTTGCATTCAGCTCACAGAGTTAAACCTCTCTTTTGATCAGCACTTTGGAAACATTCTTTTTGTAGAATCTGCAAAGAAGCAATTTTTAGGCCACTGATGGCTATAGTGAAAATCCACATGTCTCACAATAAAAACTAGAAAGAAGTTATGTGTGAAACTTCTTCATGAGGTGTGCATTTTACTCTCAGAGTTAAACCTTTCTTTTGATTCAACAAGTTGGAAACACTCTTTTTGTAGAATCTGCGAGGAAGCATTTTGAATCCCACTGAGGCCTATAGTGAAAAAACAAAAATACCGCAATAAAAATTAGAAAACAACTATCTGTGAAACTGCTTTGCGATTTGTGCATTCAGTTCACAGAATTAAACCTTTCTTTTGAGGCAGCAAGTTGGAAACACGCTTTTTACAGAATCTGTGATGGGATTTAGAGCCCACTGAAGCTTTTAGTGAAAAACTTAATATTCTCTGATAAAGACTAGAAAGAATCTATCTTTGAAATGGTTTTTTGATGTTTGCATTCAATTCACAGAGTTAATCCTTTTGATCAGCAGGTTGGAAACACTCTTTTTGTAGAGTCTGCAAAGAACCATTTTCTAGGCCACTGAAGCCCATAGTGAAAAACCAAATATTCTGCAATAAAACCACAAAGAAGCTGTCTGTGAAACTGTTTTGTGATGTTTGCATTCAGCTCACAGAGTTAAATTTTTTCCATTAATTTATTAGCTTGGGAACACTCTTTTTGTAGAATCTGCAAAGGGACATTTCAGAGTCCACTCAAGCCTGTACTGAAAAACCAAATATCCCATATGATAAAAAGTAGAAAGAAGCTGTCTGTGAAACTGCTTTGTGATGGGTGCATTCAGCTAACAGAGTTAAACTTTCTTTTGATTCAAAATGTTGGAATCTTTTTTTGTTGAATCTGTGAAGGGATATTTCAAAGCCTACTGAGACCTACAGTGAAATATCAAATATTCCACAATCAACACCACAAGAAAGCTACATGTGAAACTGATTTGTGATGTGTGGATTCAGTTCATAGAATTATACTTTTCTTTGATTTAGCAGGTTGGAAACACTCTTTTTGTAGAATATGAGAAGGGTCATTTCGTGGCACACCAAGGCACATTGTGATAAACCAAATATCCCATAGTAAACACTAGAAAGAAACTATTTATAAAACTGATTCGTGAAATGTGCATTCAGCTCACAGAGTTTAACCTTTCAATTGATTCACCAAATTACACTTTTATTCTAGAATTTGTGAGGGGATATTTCAGATCTCAATGAGGCATATAGTGAAAAATGTAATACCCCAACAGAAAAAGGAGAAACAAGCTATCTGTGAAACTTCTTTGTGAGGTATGCTTTCACAGATTTAAAACTTTCTTTTAATTCAAAAGGCTGGAAACACTCGTTTTGTAGAATGTGCAAAGGAACATTTCAGAGCCCACTGAGGCTTATAGAAAGAAACTGGATATTTCATGATAAAAATTAGAAAGAAGGTCTGTGAAACTGCTTTGTGATGGGTGCGTTCTGCTCACACAGTTAAACTTTCTTTTGATTCTACAGGTTGTAAACACAATTTTTTATAGAATCTGTGAAGGGACATTTCAGAGCAAACTGAAGCCTCACAATAAAAACCAAATATTTCACTATTAAAACTAGGAAGAAGCTGTCTATAAAACTGCTTTGGGATGGACGGATTCAGCTCACAGAGTTAAATGTGTCTTTTTATTCTTTGGGATGGAAAACTCTTTTTGGAGAATCTGAGAAGGGACATTTCAGAGCCCACTGAAACCTATAGTGAAAAACCAAATATTCTGCAATAAAACCACAAAGAAGCTGTCTGTGAAACTGTTTTGTGATGTTTGCATTCAGCTCACAGAGTTAAATTTTTTCCATTAATTTATTAGCTTGGGAACACTCTTTTTGTAGAATCTGCAAAGGGACATTTCAGAGTCCACTCAAGCCTGTACTGAAAAACCAAATATCCCATATGATAAAAAGTAGAAAGAAGCTGTCTGTGAAACTGCTTTGTGATGGGTGCATTCAGCTAACAGAGTTAAACTTTTCTTTTGATTCAAAATGTTGGAATCTTTTTTTGTTGAATCTGTGAAGGGATATTTCAAAGCCTACTGAGACCTACAGTGAAATATCAAATATTCCACAATCAACACCACAAGAAAGCTACATGTGAAACTGATTTGTGATGTGTGGATTCAGTTCATAGAATTATACTTTTCTTTGATTTAGCAGGTTGGAAACACTCTTTTTGTAGAATATGAGAAGGGTCATTTCGTGGCACACCAAGGCACATTGTGATAAACCAAATATCCCATAGTAAACACTAGAAAGAAACTATTTATAAAACTGATTCGTGAAATGTGCATTCAGCTCACAGAGTTTAACCTTTCAATTGATTCACCAAATTACACTTTTATTCTAGAATTTGTGAGGGGATATTTCAGATCTCAATGAGGCATATAGTGAAAAATGTAATACCCCAACAGAAAAAGGAGAAACAAGCTATCTGTGAAACTTCTTTGTGAGGTATGCTTTCACAGATTTAAAACTTTCTTTTAATTCAAAAGGCTGGAAACACTCGTTTTGTAGAATGTGCAAAGGAACATTTCAGAGCCCACTGAGGCTTATAGAAAGAAACTGGATATTTCATGATAAAAATTAGAAAGAAGGTCTGTGAAACTGCTTTGTGATGGGTGCGTTCTGCTCACACAGTTAAACTTTCTTTTGATTCTACAGGTTGTAAACACAATTTTTTATAGAATCTGTGAAGGGACATTTCAGAGCAAACTGAAGCCTCACAATAAAAACCAAATATTTCACTATTAAAACTAGGAAGAAGCTGTCTATAAAACTGCTTTGGGATGGACGGATTCAGCTCACAGAGTTAAATGTGTCTTTTTATTCTTTGGGATGGAAAACTCTTTTTGGAGAATCTGAGAAGGGACATTTCAGAGCCCACTGAAACCTATAGTGAAAAACCAAATATTCTGCAGTAAAAACTAGAAAGAAGCTATCTGTGAAACTGCATTGTGATGTATGTATTCATCTGTAGAGTTAAACCTTTCTCTTGATTCAGCAGATTGGAAACACTTTTTTAAATAAAATCTGCAAAGTGAAATTTCGGAGGCCACTGAGGTCTGTAGTGAAAAACGGAATATCCCACGATAAAAACTAGAAAGAAGTTATCTGTGAAACTGCTTTGTGATGTGTGGATTCAGCTCACAGAGATAAATCTTTTTTCAATTCAGTAGGTTGGAAGCACTCTTCTTGTAGAATCTGTGAAGGGACATTTCAAAGCAAACTGATGCCTACTGTGAAAAACTGTATATCCTGTGATGAAAACTAGATAGAAGCTATCTGTGAAACTACTTTGTGATGTGTAGGTTCAGCTCACAGAGTTAAACCTCAGTTTTATTCATCAGGATGAAACACTCTTTTAGTAGAATCTGCAAAGAAATATTTGAAGCCCACTGAGGCCTATAATATAACTCCTAATATTCCACAATAAAAACTGGAAAGAAGCTATCTGTGAAACTGCTTTGCAATGTGTACATTCAGCTCACAGAGTTAAACCACTTTTTTGATTTAGCAGGTTGAAAACCCTCTTTATGAAGAGTCTGTGAAGGGACGTTTCAGAGCCCACTGAGGCCTGGAGTATAAAACAGAATATCACACGATAAAAACAAGAAAAATGCTATCTGTGAAACTGCTTTGTGATGTGTGGATTAAGTTCACAGAGTTAAACCTTTATTTTGATTCAGCAGGTTGAAAATACTATCTTATAGAATATAGGAAGGCTCATTTCTGAGCCTAGTGAGGCCTATAGTGGAAAACGGAATGTCAGGAGGTAAAAACTAGAAAGATGCAATCTGTGAAACTGCTTTGTGCAGTGTGAATTCAGCTAAAACAGTTAAACTTTTCTTTTGGTTCAGCAAGTTGGAAGCACTTTTTTTGAAGCACCTGTGAAAAAAGACTTTGGAGCAGACTGGGGCCTATAATGTAAACCAGAATATCCTGTGATATATATTAGAAAGAAGTTGTCTGTCAAACTGCTCTGTGATGTGTGGATCCAGCTCAAAGAGTTAAACCCTTCTTTTGGTTCAGGAGTTTGGAGAATCTCTTTTTGTAGAGTCTGTGAAAAGTCATTTCAGAGTTCACTGAGGACTATAGTAAAAAATCAAATATCCTCAAAAAAAAAAAAAAACTAGAAAGAAACTATCTGTGAAACTGCTTTGTGATATGCACATTCACCTCAGAAAGTTAAACTTTTCTTTTGATTCAGCAGGTTGAAAAAACTCTTTTTGTTGAACCTGTAAACGTACATTTCATATCCCATGGAGGCCTATAGTAAAAAATCAAATATCCCATGATAAAAGCTAGAAAGAAGTTATCTGTCAAACTGCTTTGTGATGTGTGAATTCACCTCACAGACATAAATCTTTCTTTTGATGCAGCACATTGGAAACACTTTTTTTGTGGAATCTGTGAAGGGATATTTCAGAGCCCACTGATGTGTAGAGTGAAAAACTGAATATTCCACAATAAAAACTGGAAAGAAGTTGTCTGCGATACTGCTATTTGATGTGTGGTTTCAGCTCACAGTTAACCCTTTCTTTTGAATCAACAGGTTATAAACAGTCTTTTGCAAAACCTGCAAAGGGACACTTTGGAACTCACTGAGGGCTACTGTAAAAAAATGAATATCCTGCTATAAAAACTAGAAATAAGCTGTCTGTTAAACTGCTTTGTGATGTGTGCATTCAACTCACAGAGTTGAACCTTTCTTTTGATTCAGCACGGTGGAAACTCTGTTTTTGTAGAATCTGCAAAGAGATAGTTTGGAACCCACTGAAGCCTATAGTGAAAAACTGAACATCTGGTGATAAAAACTAAAGGGAAGCTATCTGTGAAGCTCCTTTGTAATGTGTGCAGTCAGTTCACAGAGTTACATTTTTGTTTTGATTCAGCAGGTTGGAAACTCTCTTTTTGTAGACTCTGTGAAGAGATGTTTCAGAGCTCACTTAAATCTATAGTAGAAAACAAAATATCTCAGAATACAAACAAGAAAGAAGCTATCTGTGAAACTGCTTTGTGAGGTGTGCATTCAGCCCACAAAGTTAAAGCTTTCTTTTGATTCAACAGGTTGTAAACACTCTTTTTACAGAATTTGCAAAGGAACATGTCAGAGCCCACTGAGCCCTATAGTGAAAAACAGATTATCCCATGGTAAAAATTAGAAAGAAGCTATCTATGAAACTGCTTTGTGATGTGTGCATTCACTCACAGAGTTAAACCTTTCTTTTGATTCAGCAGGTTAGAAACACTCTTTTTGTAGAATCTGTAGAGAAATATTTCGGAGCCCACTGAGGAGTATAGTGAAAAATTGAATATTTTGCTATAAAAACTATAAAGAAGCTATCTGTGAAAGTGATTCATGATGTGTGGATTCAGTTCACAAAGTTAACAGTTTCTTTTGATGTAGCAGGTTGAAACACTGTTTTTGTAGAATCAACACAGGGACATTTTGAAGTCTACAGAGGCCTTACATGAAAAACTGAATATTTTGTGATCAAAACTATAAAGAAACTATCTGTGAGGTTGTTTTGTTGTGCATGGACTCAGCTCACAGAGTAAAACATTTCTATTAATTCATCTGGTTGGAAAACTCTTTTTGAAGAATTTGAGAAAAGACGTTTTGCAGCCCACTGTGGTCTATAGTGAAAAACTGAAAATCCTGCAGTAAAAACAGTAAAGAACCTATCTGCTAAACTGTTTTGTGATATTTGCATTCAGCTCACAGAGTTATACCTTTCTTTTCATTCAGTAGGTTGGAAACCCTCTTTTGATATTATCTGTGAAGGGACATTTGGAGCCTTCTGAGGCCTATAGTGAGAAACAGAATATCCCACGATAAAAACTAGAAAGAAGTTTTATCTGTGAAACTACTTTGTGATGAATGCATTCAGCTCACAGGCTCACAGAATTATAACTTTCTTTTGATTCAACAGTTTGGAAACACTCTTTTTGAAGAATCTATGAACAGACCTTTCAGAGCCCACTGAGGACTATAGTGAAAACTAAATATCCCACAATAAAAATTAGAAAGAAGCTGTCTGTGAATCTACTTTGTGACGTGTGCATTCAGCTAAAAAATTTAAGCATTTTTATTCATTCATCACATTGAAGAACTTTTTGTAGAATCTGAGAAGGGGCATTTCAAAGCCCACTGAGGCCTATTGTAAAAAACAGAATATCCCATGGTAAAAAATAAAAATAAGCTATCAGTGAAATGGCTTTGTGAGTGTGCATTCAGCTCACAGAGTTAAACACTTCTTTTAATTCAGCAGGTTGGAAACAGTCTCTTTGTAGAATCAGCAAAGAGACATTTCAGAGCCCCCTGAGGCCAATAGAGAAAAAACAAATATCTTGTGATAAAAACAAGAAAGAAGCTATCTGTAAAACTGCTTTCTGATGTGTGGATTTAGTTCACAGAGTTACACCTTTATTTGATTCAGCAGTTTGGAAACACTCTTTTTGTAGAATCTGTGAAGGGACCTTTAGAAGCCTTCTGAGGCCTATAATAAAAAACAAAATAGCCTGCAATAAAAGTTAGTAAGAAGCCATCTGTTAAACTGCTTTCTGATGAGTGGATTAAACTTACAGAGTTAAAACTTCTTTTTGTGATTCAGCAGGTTGGAAACACTGTTTTTTGTAAAATCTGTGAAGGGACATATCAGAGCCCACTGAGGCCCATACTGAGAAACAAAATATCCTGCAACAAAAACAAAACAAAACAAAAGCCAACTGTGAAACTGCTTTATGATGTGTGCATTTAGTTCACAGAGTTAAACCGTTCTTTTGGTTCAGCAGGTTGAAAACACTTTTTTTTTTTTTTTTTTTGTATAATCTATGAAGGGACATTTCAGAGCCAAATAGGCCCATAGTGAAAAACCGAATATCCTGTGATTAAAAAAACTAGAAATAAACTATTTCTGAAACCGCATTGTGATGTGTACATTAAGCTCACAGAGTTAAACCTTTGTCTTGATTAAGCATGTTGGAAACACTTTTTTTGCAGAATCTGCGAAGGGACATTTCAAAGCCCACAGATACCTAGAGTGAAAAACAGAAAATTACACCATAAAAACTAGAAACAAGCTATCTGTGAAACTGCTTTGTGATGTGTGGATTCAGTTCACAAAGTTAACCCTTTCTTTTGATTTAGTAGGTTGGAAACACTTTTGTTGTAGAATCTGCAAAGAGACATTTTGGAATCTACTGAGGCATAATCTGAAAAACTGAATATTTCACGACCAAAACCAGAAAAAAAAAAACTATCTGTGAAGTTGTTTTGTGATGTATGGATTCAGCTCACAGAGGTAAAGCTTTCTATTCATACCTCATGTTGAAAAACTTCTTTTGGAGAATCAGATAAGGGATGTTTTGGAGCCCACTGAGGCCTACAGTGAAAAACCAAATATCCTGTGATAAAAGCTATGAAGAAGCTATTTGTGAAACTACTTTGTGATGTGCAGGTTCAGCTCACAGAATTCAACCTTTCTTTTGATTCAAAAGATTGGAAACACTCTTTTTGTCTAATCTGCCAAAGGACATTTCAGAGCCCAATTATGCCTATAGTGAAAAAAAAAAGAATATCTGGTGATAAAAACTAGAAAGGAGCTATCTTTGACATTATTTTCTGATGTGTGGATTTAGTCACAGAGTTAAACCTTTCTTTTGATTCATCACATTGAAAACACTGTTTCTGTAGAATCTGAAAAGCCATTTCAGAGCCACTGAGGCCAATAGTTAAAAACTGAATATCCCACTATAGAAAGTAGAAAGAAGCTATCTGAGAAACTAGTATCTGATGGGTACATTCACCTCACAGAGATGAACCTTTCTTTTGATTCAACAGGTTGAAAACACTCTGTATGTAGAATCTGTGAAGGGACATTTCTGAGCCCACTGAATTCTATAATATAAAACCAGATATCCCACAATAAAACACTTATTTGTGTATTATAAAAATTAGAAAGAAGCTATCTGTGAAACTGCTTTGGGATGTGTGCATTCTGCACACAGTGTTAAAACTTTATTTTTATTTGGCAGGCTGGAAATAGACCTTTTGTGAAATCTTCAAAGGGACATTCTGTAGAAACTGCTTTGTGAGGTGTGAATTCAACTCAGAGAGTTAAAACTTTCTTTTGATTTGGCAGGTTGGAATCACTCTTTTTGTAGAATTTGTGAAAGCACATTTTGGAGCAAACAGGCCCATAGTGAAAAAATGAATATATAGTCGTATAACATGGAAAGTAGATATCTGTGAAACTGCTTTGTGATGTCGATTCAGCTCACGGACTTAAATCTTTATTTCAATTAAGCAGGTTGGAAACACTCTTTTTTGTACAACTTGCAAAAGGTCATTTCAGAGAAAAATGAGGCCTACAGTGATAAACCAAATATCTTACAATAAAAACTACAAACAAGCTATCTGTGAAACTGATTTGTGATGTATGCATTCAGTTCAATGAGTTAAACATTTCTGTTAATTCACCAGATTGGAAACACTCTTTTTATAGAATCTGCAAAGGGGTATTTCAGAGCTAAGTGAGGCCTATAGTGAAAAACTGAATATCCTGCAATAAAAATTAGAAGTTATCTGTAAAATGGCTTTGTGATGTGTGCTTCAACTCACACAGTTAAACCTTTCTTTTGATTCAGCAGGATGGAAACACTCCTTTTGTAGAGTCTGTGAAGGGACAAATCACAGCCCACTGAAGCCTATAGTGAAAAACAGAATATCTCTCAATGAAAACTAGAAAGAAGCTATCTGTAAAACTGCCTTGTGATGTTTGGATTCATCTCTATGAAACTGCTTTGTAATGTTTGCATTCAACTCAAAGTGCTAAACCTTTCTTTAGATTCAGCAGGTTGGAGAAATCTTTTTGTAGAATCTATGAGGGGACTTTTTGGAGCACACTGAGGCCTAAAGTGAAAAGCGAAGATTCTGTGATAAAAACTAGAAAGAAATTATCTGTGAAATTGCATTGTGATGTGTGGATTAAGTTCACAGAATTAAACCTTTCTTTGGATTCAGTAGGTTGGGAACGCTCTTTTTTGGGACTCTGCGACAAGATATTTTGAAGGAAAGTGAGGCCTATAGTGAAAAACTGAATATTCTGCAAGAAATACTAAAAAGAAGCTATCTGTGAAGCTTCTTTGTGATGTGTTGATTCAATTAACAGAGTTAAACCTTTCTTTGGATTCAGCAGATTGGAATCACTCTTTTTGTAGAATCTGTGAAGGGCCACTCTTGAGCCAATTGAGGCCTCTAATGAAAAACCAAATATCCCCAGATAAAAACTAAAAATAAGTGATCAGTGAAATGCACTGTGGTTTGTGGATTCAGCTCACAGAGTTACACCTTTCATTTTATTCAGCAAATTGGAAACACTCTTCTTGTAGAAACTGCAAAGGGAGTTTTGAACCCCACTAAAGCCTACAGTGAAAAACAGAATATGCCTTGATGAAAAATAAACAGAAGCTTTCTGTGAAATTGCTTTGTGATGAGTGGATTCATCTCGAAGAGTTAAATGATATTTTTGATTCAGCAGGTTGAAAACAGTTTTAATACGATCAGCAAAGGGATATTTCTAAGCACATAGAGACCTATGGTGAAAAACTGATTATTCTGCAATAAAAACTAGAAAGAAGTTATCTGTGAAAGTGCTATGTGATGTGTGGATTCAGCTTACAAAGTTAAACTTTTCTTTTGATTCTGTAGGTTGGAAACACTCATTTTGTAGAATCTGTGAAGAGATATTTTGGAGCAAACTGTTACCTATACTAAAAAGCTGAATATCCCATGATAAAAACTATAAGAAGCTATCTATGCAACTGCTATGTGATGAGTGCATTGAGTTAATAGAGTTAAACCTTTCCTTTGATTTAGCATGTTTGGAACACTCTTTTTGTAGAATCTTCCCAGGGACATTTCAGGGCCCACTGAAAGCGATAGTGAAAAAGTTAATATACTGTGATGAAAACTAGAAAGCAGCTGTTCGTGAAACTGCTTTGTGATGTGCAGATTCAGTTCACAGAGTTAAAACTTTCTTTTTATTCAGCAGTTTGGAAACACTTTTTTGGTAGGAACTGTGAGGGGACATATCAGAGCTCACTGAGACCTATAATGAAAACTCAAGTATTCCATAATAAAAACTAGAAGGAAGCTATCTGTGAAACTGTTTTGTGATATGTGGATTCAGCTCAGAGAATTAAACCTTTATTTTGATTTAGCAAGTAAGAAACACTCTTTTTGTAGAATCTGTGAAGGGACCTTTTGGTGGCCAATGAGTCCTATAGGGAAAATGAAATATCCATCAATAAAATCTACAAAGAAGAAATCTGTGAAACTGCTTTTTGATGTGTGGATTCAGCTGACAAAGTTAAAACTTTCTTTTGATTTATTAAGTTGCAAACACTCTTTCTGTAGAATCTGAGAGGGCACATTTCAGAGCACACTAAGAACTATAGTGAAAAACTGAATATTCTACGATAAAAACTAGGTAGAAACTATCTGTGAAACTGCATTGAAAGGTGTGGATTCAACTCACAGAGTTCAAACTTTCCTTTGATTCAGCATGTTGGAAACACTCTTTTTGTAGAGTCCTCGAAGAGACATTTAGGAGCAACCTGAGGCCCATAGTAAAAAGCCGAATATCTCACCATAAAAACTAAAAAAAATCTATATGTGAAACTGTTTTGGAATGTGAACATTCAGCTCACAGAATTAAACTTTTCTTTTGATCCAGCAGGTTGAAAACACCGTTTTTGTAGAATCTGTGAAGGGATATTTCCATGCCCATGGAGACATATGGTGAAAAACAAAATGTCCTATGATAAAGACTAGAAGAAAGCTATCAGTGAAACTGCTTTGTGATGTATGGATTTCCCTCACAGAGTTAAAACTTTCTTTTTATTCAGCAGGTTGGAAACATTCTTTTTGTAGGATCTTCAAAATGACTTTTGAAACTCAATGAGGCCTATAGTGAAAAATCGAACATTTCATGATAAAAAAAAAAAAAAGAAAGAAGGAAAAACTAGAAAGAACAAGGTGAAGGGACATTTACAAGTAAAGAGAGACCTAGAGTGAAAAACAAAATATTCTGTGATAAAAATTAGACAGTAGCTATCTGTGAAAGTGCTACATGATGTATTGATGCAGCTCACAGAGTTAAACCTTGCTTTTGATTCAGTACATTGGAAACACTCATTTTGTAAAATCTGTGAAGGAATATTTAGGAGAAAACTGAGGCCTATAATGAAAACCCAAATATCCCATGATAAAAATTACTAAGAAGCTATATGTGACACAACTTTGTGATGTGTGCATTCACTTCACAAATTTAAACCTTTCTTTTGATTCACCAGGTTGGAAACACTCTTTTTGTAGGATATGTGAGGGGACATATCAGAGGCTATTGAGGCCTATAGTAAAAACTCAAATATTCTGCAATAAAAACTAGAAAGAAGCTATCTGTGAAACTACTTTGTGATGTGTGGGTTCAGCTCGTGGGGTTAGACCTTTCTTTTGATTCAGCAGGTTGGAAACACTCATTTTGAAGAATCTGCAAAGAGATATTTTGGAGCCCACTATGGTGAAAAACAGAATTTCTGCCAATAAAAACTAGAAATAAGCAATCTGTGAAACTGCTTTGTGGTGTGTGGATTCAGCTCACAGAGCAAAACTTTTCTTTTGATTCAGCAATTTGGAAACCTTCTTTTTGTACAATCTGTGAAAAGGCATTTCACAACCCACTGAGACCTATAGTGAAAAATTGAATATCATGTGATAAAAACTAGAAAGAAGCTATCTGTGAAACCACTTTCTGATGTCTGGATTTTGCTCACAGAGTTACAACATTCTTTTCATTCAGCAGGTTGAAAACTCTCTTTTTGTAGGTTATGCAAAAAATAATTTCAAAGCCCACCGAGGTGGCCTACAGTTAAAAAAAAAAAAAAAAAAAAACCACGAACATTTTGCAATTAAAAACTAGAAAGAACCTATCTGTGAGGCTGCTTTGTGATGTGCAGATTCAGCTGACAGAGTTAAACCTGTCTTTTGATTCAGCTGGTTGGAAACACTTTGTTTGTAAAATGTGCAAAGGGACATTTCAGAGTCCACTGAGACCTATAGTGAAAAATAAAATATCCCATGATAAAAACTACACAGAAGATATCTGTGAAACTGATTTGTGATGTGTGGATTCAGCTTATAGAGTTTTTTTTTTTTTATTCAGCAGGTTGGAAACACTCTTTTAGTAAGATCTGCAAAGGGACGTTTCAGAGCACACAGAGACCTATAGTAAAAAAACAAATATTCTGCCATAAAAACTGGAAAAATGTGATCTGTGAAAGTGCTATGTGATATGTAGTTTCATCTCACAGAGTTAAACACTTATTTTGATTCAGTGGGATGGAAACACTCATTTTGTAGAATCTGTGAAGGGATGTTTCAAAGCAACCTGAGGCATGTAATGAAAATCCAAATATCCAGCTATAAAACAACAAAGAAGCTCTCTGTGAAACTGCTTTGTGATATATGCATTCACTTCAGAGAGTTAAAACATTCTTTCAACTCAGCAAGTTGGAAACACTCTTTTTGTAGAATCTGTGAGGGAAGGGACATTTTGAAACCCACTGAGGCCTGTAGTAAAAAAGTGAATATTTCCTGATCAAAACTAGAAAGAAGCTAGGGGTGATACTGCTTTCTGATGTGTGCATTGAGTTCAGAGTTAAACCTTTTTCTGGCTTTAGCAGGTTGGAAACACTCTTTTTGTAGAATTTGTCAGGGGATATTTGGAGCCCACAGAGGCCTATAGTGAAAAACTGAATGTCCCAAAATAAAAACTAGAAAGAAGATCTCTGTGAAATTGTTTTGTGATGTGTGCATTCAACTCACAAACTTAAATTTTTCTTTTGATTCATCATATAGGAAACACTCTCTTTGAAGAATCTGTGAGGTGACTTTTCAGACCACACTGAAGGCAATAGTGAAAAACCAAATATCCTGCAATAAGAACTAGAAAGAAGCTATCTGTGAAACTTCTTTGTGATGTGTGGATTCAACTTACAGAAGAAAATCTTTCCTTTGATTATGCAGGTTGAATTCACTCTTCTTGTAGAATCTGTGAAGGGACATTTCAGAGCAAACTGAGGCCTAAAGTGAAAAACTGATTATTTCATGATAAAAACTAGAAAGAAGTTAACTGTTAAAGTGCTTTGTGATGTGTGCATTCTACTCAGAGTTAAACTTTTCATTTCATTCAGCAGGTTGGAAACACTCTTTTTGTAGAATGTGCAGAGGTACATTTGGGAGACCATTGAGGCCTATGGTGAAAAACTGAATATCCTGTTATAAAACTAGAAAGATGTTATCAGTATAACTGCTTTGTGATTTGTTGATTCAGCTCACAGAATTACACCTTTCTTTTGATTCAGCAGGTTGGAAACAGTGTTCTTGTAGAATCTGCAAAGGGAATTGAAAATCCCACATAGGCCTACAGTGAGAAATGAAATTTTCCATGATAAAAACTACCCAGAAGCTATCTGTGAAACTTCCTTGTGCTGTCTGGATTCAGCTTAAAGAGTTAATTTTTTTTCTGAGTCTGCAGGTTGGAAACACTTTTAGTGGGATCTGCAAAGGAACATTTCAGATCACACAGAGAAAAACCAAAAATTATGTGAGGAAAACTAGAAGGAAGCTATCTGTGAAACTGATTTGTGATGTGTGCATTCAGCTCACAGAGTTAAACATTGCTTTTGATTCTGCAGGTTGAAAACTCTTTTTTGTAGAATCTGCAAAGGAACATTTCAGAGCCCACTGAGGTCTATACTGAAGCATCGAATATCGCATAATAAAAACTAGAAAGAATCTCCCTGTTAAACTGCCTTGTGATGTGTGGATTCCGCTGACAGAGCTAAACCTTTCTATTAATTCAGGAGGTTGGAAACACTTCTTTGGCAGATTTGAGGAGGGGACATTTTGGATCCAACTGAGACATACAATGATAAACAGAATGTCCCACAATATGTACTAGAAAAAATCTATCGGTGAAAGTGCTTTCTGATGTGTGCATTCAGCTCACAGAGTTAAATCTTTCTTTTGATTCAGCAGGTTGGAAGCAGTCTTTTTGTAAAATTTGTGTGGGTACATTTCAGAGCACACTGAGGCCAATAGTGAAAATCTGAATATTCCATGATAAAACTAAAATGAAGCTCTCTGTGAAACTTTGTGATGTGTGCATTCAGCTTAAAGTGTTAAGCCTGTCTTTTGATTTAGCAGATTGGAAACATTATTTTTTTACAATCTACAAAGGGACATTTTGGACTGCATTGAGGCCAAGAGTGAGAAACTGAATATCACAAGATAAAAACTAGAAAGAAACTATCTGTGAAACTACTTGGTGATGTTTGGATTCATCTCACAGAGATAAACTTTTCTTTTGATTCAGCAGGTTGAAAACACTCCTTTTGTAAAATCTGCAAAGGGACATTTCAGAGCCCACTGAGGCCTAGAGTGAACAATGGAATATCCCATGATAAAAACTATTAAGAATCTATCTGTGAAACTGCTTTGTGATTCATGGATTCAGCTCACAGTGTTAAACCTTCTATTTCATTCAGCAGTTTGGAAACACTCTTTTTTTAGAATATGCAAAGAGACATTTCATAGCCCATTGAGGCCTACAGTGAAAAAACAAATATCCCATAATAAAAACTACAAAGAAACTCTCTGTGAAACTGGTTTGTGATGTGAACATTCAGCTCACAGAGTCAAACCTGTCCTTTGATTCAGCAGGTTGGAAACACTTTTTAAGTAGATTCTGCGATAGGACATCTCAGAACCTACAGAGGTGTATAGTGAAAAACGGAATATGCTGCAAAACAAAAAACAAGAAGCTATCTGTGAAACTGCTTTGCGATGTGTATATTCATCTCACAGAATTAAACTTTTCCTTTGATTCTGCACGTTGGAAACACTTTTTTTGTAGTATCTGCAAGTGATAGTTTGAAGCAAACTGAGGCCTATTCTGAAAAAACAAAACTCCCATGATAAAAACCAGAAAGAAAGTCTCTGGAAAACTGCTTTTTGGTGTTTTCAGTTTTGTAGGGTTAAGCCACTCTTTTGAATAATCTGTGATGGGACATTTTGGAGCCCACTGAGGCCTATACTGAAAACCCAAATATCCCACAATAAAAACAGAAATAATTTATCTGTAAAACTGCTTTGTGATATGTGAATTCACCTCACAGAGTTAAACCTTGTTTTTTATACAGCAGGTTGGAAACACTCTTTTTGTAAGAATCTGGAAAAAGACATTCCAGAATCCACTAAGATCTACAGCAAGAAACCTAATATCCCATGATAGAAACCAGAAATAAGCCGATTCAGTAGATTGGAAACCCTCTTGTATATAATATGCAAAGGGACACTTCATAGCCTACTGTGTTCTATAGTAAAAAATGGAATATCCTGCAATAAAAACTATTTAGAAGCTATATGTCAACCTGCTTTGTGATGTGTGGAGTCAGCTCACAGAGCTAAACTTTCTTTTGATTTAGCAGGTTGTACGCACTATTTTTGTACAAACTGCTAAAAAACATTTTGGATCCTACTTAGGCCTAGAGTGAGAAACAGAATATCCCATGATAAAAACTAATAAGAAGCTATCTGTCAATCTGCTTTGTGATGTGTGGATTCAACTCAGAGAGTTAAAACTTTCTTTTAATTCAGTAGTTCAGAAAAAAAATTTTTTTTTTTTTTTTGTAGAATATGAGAAGGGACATTTCAAAGCCCATTTTGACCTACAGTGAAAAAAAAATCCTGCAATAAAACTACAAAAATGCTAACTGCAAAACTGCTTTGTGATGTGGAGACTCAGCTCACAGACTTAAACCTTTCTTTTGATTCAGCAGGTTGGAAACGCTCTTTCTGTAGGATCTGCAATGGGACATTTTGCAGCCCACCGAGGCCTATAGTAAAAAATTGAATATTCTGTAAAGAAAGAACAAGAAAAATGCTATCTTTGAAACTGCTTTTGATGCGTGGATTCAGCTAGCAAAATTAAACCTTTCTTTTGATTCAGCAGGTTGGTAACACTCTTTTTATACAATCTGCAAAGGGACGTTTCAGAGCGCACTGAAGTCTAGAGTGAAAAATCAAACACCTGCAATGAAAACTATTAAGAAGTTATCTTTGAAACTGCTTTGTGATTCATGGATTCAGCTCATGGAGTTAAAACTCTCTTTTGATTCAGCAGTTTGGAAACACTCCTTTTGTAGAATATCATTTTCTAGAAACTGCAAAAGGACACTTCAGAGCCCACTGGGTTCTATAGTGAAAAACAAAATATCCTGCCGTAAAAACTAAAAATAAGTTATCTGTGAATCTAATTTGTGATGAGTGTTTTCAGCTCACAGAGTTAAACCATTCTTTTGATTCAGCAGGCTGGAACTTCTCTAATTTTTTAATCTGTGAAGGCACATTTCAGAGCCCCTGAGGTCAACAGTGAAAAACGGAATATCCCATGATAAAAAATAGAAAGAAGCGATATATTAAACTGATTTCTGATGCATGGTTTTGGCTCACAGAGATAAACCTTCCTTTTGATTTCACAGGTTAGAAACACTCTTTTTGTAAAATCTACAAAGGAACATTTTGGAGTCCACTGGGGCCTGTAGGGAAAAAAAAAAAAAAAATCCCATGATAAAAACAAGAAAGAAACTGGGAAACTTCTTTCTGATGTTTGGATTCAACTCACAGATTTAAACATTTCTTTTCGTTTCATTCTTTTATTTATTTATTTATTTATTTATTTTCATTATACTTTAAGTTCTAGGGTACATGTGCATAACGTGCAGGTTTGTTACATATGTATACTTGTGCCATGTTGATGTGCTGCACCCATCAACTCGTCAGCACCCATCAATTCATCATTTATATCATGTATAACTCCCCAATGCAATCCCTCCCCCCCACCCCTCCCCATGAAGGCCCCAGTGTGTGATGTTCCCCTTCCGGAGTCCAAGTGATCTCATTGTTCAGTTCCCACCTATGAGTGAGAACATGCGGTGTTTGGTTTTCTGTTCTTGTGATAGTTTGCTAAGAATGATGGTTTCCAGCTGCATGCATGTCCCTACAAAGGACACACATTCATCCTTTTTTATGGCTGCATAGTATTCCATGGTGTATATGTGCCACATTTTCTTAATCCAGTCTGTCACAGATGGACATTTGGGTTGATTCCAAGTATTTGCTATTGTGAATAGTGCCACAATAAACATACATGTGCATGTGTCTTTATAGCAGCATGGTGGATAAGCTTTTTGATGTGCTGCTGAATCCGGTTGGCCAGTATTTTATTGAGGATTTCTGCATCGATGTTCCTCAGGGATATTGGTCTAAAATTCTCTTTTTATGTTGTGTCTCCGCCAGGCTTTGGTATCAGGATGATGTTGGCCTCATAAAAAGAGTTAGGCAGGATTCCCTCTTTTTCTATTGATTGGAATAGTTTCAGAAGGAATGGTACCAGCTCCTACTTGTACCTCTGGTAGAATTCAGCTGCGAATCCATCTGGTCCTGGACTTTTTTTGGTGGGTAGGCTATTAATTGTTGCCTCAATTTCAGAGCCTGCTATTGGTCTATTCAGGGATTCAACTTCTTCCTGGTTTAGTCTTGGGAGAGTGTAAGTGTCCAGGAAATTATCCATTTCTTCTAGATTTTCTAGTTGATTTGCGTAAAGGTGTTTATAGTATTCTCTGATGGTAGTTTGTATTTCTGTGGGGTCGGTGGTGATATCCCCTTTATCATATTTTATTGCATCTATTTGATTCCTCTCTCTTTTCTTCTTTATTAGTCTTGCTAGTGGTCTGTCAATTTTGTTGATCTTTTCAAAAAACCAACTCCTGGATTCATTGATTTTTTGGAGGGTTTTTTGTGTCTCTATCTCCTTCAGTTCTGATCTGATCTTAGTTATTTCTTGCCTTCTGCTAGCTTTTAAATGTGTTTGCTCTTGCCTCTCTAGTTCTTTTAATTGTGATGTTAGAGTGTCAATTTTAGATCTTTCCAGCTTTCTCTTGTGGGCATTTAGTGCTATAAATTTCCCTCTACACACTGCTTTAAATGTGTCCGAGAGATTCCGGTATGTTGTATCTTTGTTCTCATTGGTTTCAAAAAACATCTTTATTCCTGCCTTCATTTCGTTATGTACCCAGTAGTCATTCAGGAGCAGGTTGTTCAGTTTCCATGTAGTTGAGCGGTTTTGATTGAGTTTCTTAGTCCTGAGTTCTAGTTTGATTGCACTGTAGTCTGAGATACAGTTTGTTATAATTTCTGTTCTTGCACATTTGCTGAGGAGTGCTTTACTTCCAATTATGTGGTCAATTTTGGAATAAGTGCGATGTGGTGCTGAGAAGAATGTATATTCTGTTGATTTGGGGTGGAGAGCTCTATAGATGTCTATTAGGTCTGCTTGGTGCAGAGATGAGTTCAATTCCTGGATATGCTTGTTAAACTTCTGTCTCGTTGATCTGTCTAATGTTGACAGTGGAGTGTTGAAGTCTCCCATTATTATTGTATGGGAGTCTAAGTCTCTTTGTAAATCTCTAAGGACTTGCTTTATGAATCTGGGTGCTCCTATATTGGGTGCATATATATTTAGGATAGTTAGCTCTTCCTGTTGAATTGATCCCTTTACCATTATGTAATGGCCTTCTTGTCTCTTTTGATCTTTGATGGTTTAAAGTCTGTTTTATCAGAGACTAGGATTGCAACCCCTGCTTTTTTTTGTTCTCCATTTGCTTGGTAGATCTTCCTCCCTCCGTTTATTTTGAGCCTATGTATGTCTCTGCATGTGAGATGGGTCTCCTGAACACAGCCGACTGATGGGACTTGAATCTTTATCCAGTTTGCCAGTCTGTGTCTTTTAATTGGAGCATTTAGTCCATTAACATTTAAGATTAATATTGTTATGTGTGAACTTGATCCTGCCATTATGATATTAACTGGTTTTTTTTGCTCGTTAGTTGATGCAGTTTCTTCCTAGCCTCGATGGTCTTTACATTTTGGCATGTTTTTGCAATGGCTGGTACCGGTTGTTCCTTTCCATGTTTAGGGCTTCCTTCAGGGTCTCTTGTAAGGCAGTCCTGGTGGTGACAAAATCTCTAAGCATTTGCTTATCTGTAAAGGATTTTATTTCTCCTTCACTGATGAAACTTAGTTTGGCTGGATATGAAATTCTGGGTTTAAAATTCTTTTCTTTAAGCATGTTGAATGTTGGCCCTCACTCTCTTCTGGCTTGTAGAGTTTCTGCCGAGAGATCTGCTGTTAGTCTGATGGGCTTCCCTTTGTGGGTAACCCGACCTTTCTCTCTGGCTGCCCTTAAGATTCTTTCCTTCATTTCAACTTTGGTGAATCTGGCAATTATGTGTCTTGGAGTTGCTCTTCTGGAGGAGTATCTTTGTGGCGTTCTCTGTATTTCCTGAATTTGAATGTTGGCCTGCCCTACTAGGTTGGGGAAGTTCTCCTGGATGATATCCTGAAGAGTGTTTTCCAAGTTAGTTCCATTTTCCCCCTCACTTTCAGGCACCCCAATCAGACGTAGATTTGGTCTTTTTACATAATCCCATACTTCTTGCAGGCTTTGTTCATTTCTTTTTCTTCTTTTTTCTTTTGGTTTCTCTTCTCACTTCATTTCATTCATTTGATCCTCAATCGCTGATACTCTTTCTTCCAGTTGATCGAGTCAGTTACTGAAGCTTGTGCATTTGTCACGTATTTCTCGTGTCATGGTTTTCATCTCTGTCATTTTGTTTATGACCTTCTCTGCATTAATTAGTCTAGCTGTCAATTCTTCCACTCTTTTTTCAAGATTTTTAGTTTCTGTGCGCTGGGTACGTAATTCCTCCTTGAGCTCTGAGAAGTTTGATGGACTGAAGCCTTCTTCTCTCATCTCGTCAAAGTCATTCTCTGACCAGCTTTGATCCGTTGCTGGCGATGGGCTGCACTCCTTTGCAGGGGGAGATGCGCTCTTATTTTTTGAATTTCCAGCTTTTCTGCCCTGCTTCTTCCCCATCTTTGTGGTTTTATCTGCCTCTGGTCTTTGATGATGGTGACGTACTGATGGGGTTTTGGTATAGGTGTCCTTCCTGTTTGATAGTTTTCCTTCTGACAGTCAGGACCCTCAGCTATAGGTCTGTTGGAGATTGCTTAAGGTCCACTCCAGACTCTGTTTGCCTGGGTATCAGCAGCAGAGGTTGCAGAAGATAGAATATTGCTGAACAGCGAGTGTACCTGTCTGATTCTTACTTTGGAAGCTTCCTCTCAGGGGTGTACTCTACCGTGTGAGGTGTGGGGTGTCAGACTGCCAGTTAGGGGATGTCTCCCAGTTAGGCTACTCAGGGGTCAGGGACCCACTTGAGCAGGCAGTCTGTCCCTTCTCAGATCTCAACCTCCGTGTTGGGAGATCCACTGCTCTCTTCAAAGCTGTCAGACAGAGTTGTTCGCGTCTGCACAGGCCTCTGCTGCTTCCCCTGTTGTTTTTTATCTGTGCCCTGTCCCCAGAGGTGGAGTCTACAGAGACAGGCAGGTTTCCTTGAGCTGCTGTGAGCTCCACCCAGTTCGAGCTTCCCAGCGGCTTTGTTTACCTACTTAAGACTCAGCAATGGTGGGCGCCCCTCCCCAGCCTCGCTGCTGCCTTGCAGTTAGATCGCCCCAGACTGCTGTGTTAGCAATGAGGGAGGCTCCGTGGGCGTGGGTCCCTCCCATGCCAGTGTGGGATATATTCTCCTGGTGTGCCCGTTTGCTTAAAGCGTAGTATTGGGGTTGGAGTTACCCAATTTTCCAGGTGTTGTGTGTCTCAGTTCCCCTGGCTAGGAAAAGAGATTCCCTTCCCCCTTGCACTTCCCAGCTGAGGGGATGCCTTGCCCTGCTTCAGCTCTCGCTGATCGGGCTGCAGCAGCTGACCAGCACCGATTGTCCGGCACTCCCTAGTGAGATGACCCCAGTACCTCAGTTGAAAATACAGAAATCACCGGTCTTCTTTGTCGCTCGCGCTGGGAGTTGGAGACTGGAGCTGTTCCTATTCGGCCATCTTGCTCTGCCCCCCCTAAACATTTCTTTTTATTCAACAGGTTGGAAACACTCTTCTTGTAAAATCTGTGAAGGGACATTTTGGATTCCACTGGGGCCTGTAGGGAAAAACTGAATATCCAGCAATAAAAACTAGAAAAAAGCTATCTGTGAAACTGGTTTGTGATGTGTGTATTCAGCTAACAGAGTTAAACCTTTCTTTTGACTCTCCAGGTTGGAAAGACACTTATTGTAGAATATGCGAAGGGACATTTCAAAGCCCACAGGAAGCCCAGTGAAAAAATAAAAATTCTGCGATAAAAACTGGAAAGAAGATACCTGTGAAACTTCTTTGAGAAGTTTTTATTCTGTTCACAAAGTTAAGCCATTCTCTTGTTTAAGCAGATTGGAATCAGTCTTCTTGTAGAATCTGCAAAGGGACCTTTCAGAGCCCATTGAGGCTTTTAGTTAAAAACCAAATATTCCATGATAAAAGCTACAAAAAACTGTTTTTGAAACTGGTTTGTGATATTTAGATTCAGCTCACAGATTTAAGCCTTTTTTTTAATTTCATTCAACATGTTGAAAACACGCTTTTTAAGAATCTGTGAGGGGATATTTTGGAGCTCACTGAGACCTATACTGAAAAAGCAAATATCCCACAATAAAACTAGGAAGACGCTATCTGTGAAACTGCTTTGTGACTTGTGAATTCAACTCACAGAGTTAAAACTTTTTTTTGGATCCAGCAGGTTGTCAAAACTCTTCTTGTAGAATCTGCAAAGGGACATTCTGGAGCAAAGTGAGGCCTGTATTAAAAAACTGAAAGTCCCACAATGAAAACTAGATAGAAGCTATCTGAAGTTTTATGGTGTTTTCATTCAGTTATCTGAGTTAAAGTTTATTTTGATTCAGCAGGTTGGAAAAACACTTTTTGTAGTATCTGCAAAGGGACATGTCAGTGCTCACTGAGGCCTATAGTGAAAAACCGAATAGCCCATGATAAAAACTAGCAAGAAGCTGTCTGTTACTGCTTTGTGATATATACATTCGATTTATGGTTAAACTTTTTTTTTTTTTTTTGATTCACCAGGTTGGAAAGACTCTTTTTGTAGAAGTCTGCGAAGGGACATTTCAGAGCCCACTGAGGCCTATACTGAAAAACAAAATATGCCACAATAAAAACTAAAATGAAGCTATCCATGAAACTGCTTTGTGATGTGTGCGTTCAGTTCATGAATTTAAACCTTTCTTTAGATTCAGCAGGTTGGAAACATTCTTTCTGTAGAATCTGTAAAGGGACATTTCAGAGCTTAGTGAAGCCTATAGTGAAAAACTGAATATCCTATGATAAAAACTACAAAGATGCTATCTATGAAACTGCTTTGTGATGTGTGGATTCAACTCACATAAATAAACCTTTCTTTGATTCACCAGGTTGGAAACACACTTTTTGTAGAAGCTGCAAAGGGACATTTCAGAACTCACTGAGACCTATAGGGAAAAAATGAATATCCTGGGATATAAACTAGAAAGATGCTATTTGTGAAAGGACTTTGTGATGTGTGCATTCAGTTCACAGAGTTAAACTATTATTTTTATTCAGCATGTTGTAAACACTCCTTTTGTAGAATCTGCAAAGAAACGTTTCAAAGCCCAATGTGGGCAATACTGAAAAACCAAATATGTCACAATATAAACTAGAAAGAAGCTATCTGTGAAACTGCATTGTGATATGTGGATTCACAACAGAGAATTCTACTTTTCTCTTGATTCTCCAGGAAGAAGACACACTTTTTGTAGAATATGAAAAGGACATTTCGGAACCCACTGAGTCCTATAGTGAAGCACCAAACATTTCTTAATAACAACTAGAGAAAAAGTATCTGTTAAACTGCTTTGTGATGTGTGCTTTCAGCTCACAGAGTTAAACCTTCCTTTTGATTCAGCACATGGCAAACACTCTTCTTGTAGAAAAAAAAATGCAAAGAAACATTTCAGAGCCCTCTGAAGCCTATAGTGGAAAACCAAATATTTCATGATAAAAACTAGAAAGAAGCTACCTGTGAAATTAATTTATGATGTGTTGATTCAGCTCACAGGGTTAAACCTTTATTTTTATTCAGCAGGCTGGAAACACTCTTTTTGTACAACTGCAAGTGTACATTTTGATGCCCGCTGATGGCTATACTGAAAACAAAACATCCTGTGATAAAAACTGCAAAGAAGCTATCTGTGATGTATGCATTCAGCTCGCAGAGTTAAACCTTTCTTTTGATTCAGCAGGTTGGAAATATCATTTGTAGAATTTACGAAGATACATTTTGGAGCACAGTGAGGCCTATAGTGAAAAATTGAATATTCTGTGATAAAAATTTGAAAGAAGTTATTTATGAAACAGCTTTGTTATGTGTGGATTCAGCTCATAGAGTTAAACCTTTTTTTGATTCAGCAGGTTGGAACACTATTTTTGTCAAATCTTCAAAAAAACGTTTCCCAGAAATGGACATTACTCAGAAGAGGCAGGCAGAGTGGAGAAGCACTGAGGCCTGAGCAAGTGGTGGATTGTCCCAGGTAGGCCTGTTCCTTCCCAGAAACTCCAGGGAAGTCTTCCAGGTCAAGTCTAGCATCATGGGCTCCAGCCCAGGGTGCCTGTGTCTCTCCTAGAAGGTCCCACAAGCAATGATGGGACTGCAGATGGTCCTGTGCAGGCAGACAGAAACTCGGTGGGATACTGAAGCTGGCAAAGGGGAAAAGTGGTCAGGCCTGAGTGGATGCTATGTCCTCACAGGGAAGACTCCCCCTTCCCAGAAGCCTCCAGGGTGCCAACTGGATTGGGGCTAGAGTCACAAGCTTTGGCCCAGGGTGCCTGAGTCACTCATGGAGGGCTCCCACAGGCAGCAGTGGGGCCACAGCCAGGCCTGTGTGGGTGAGAAGAAACTCAGGGGGATGTTGAAGTGAAGGGATATTTTGGAGCCCACTGAGGCCTATAATGAACAACTGAATATCCCATGATAAAAACTAGACAGAAGCTATCTGTGAAGCTGCTTCCAGATGTGTTCATTTAGTTCACAGAGTTAAACCTTTTTCTTGATTCAGAAGGTTGGAAACAAACTTTTGGCAGTATCTATGAAGAAACATTTCAGAGCTCACTGTGGTCTATACTGAAAAACCAAATATCACATGACAAAAACTAAATAGAATTTATCCGTGAAACTGCTTTGTAATGTGTGGATTCAACTCAGAATTAAACCTTTCTTTTGATTTAGCAGGTAGGTAACACTTTTTAAATAAATCTGAAAGTTGTATTTTGGAACAAATTGTGGCCTAGAGTAAAATACTGAAAATCCCATGATAAAAAATGGAATGAAGATACCTATGAAACTGATGTGTGCTGTTTGCATTCCATTCACAGAGTTAAACCTCTCTTTTGAATCAGTAGGTTGAAAACACTCTTTTTGTAGAATCTACGAAGGGACATTTCAGAGCCCATTGAGGCCTATAGTGAAAAACAGAATATCTGGTGTTATAAACTAGAAACAAGTTATCTTTGAAACTGCTTTGTGGTGTGTGGATTTAGTTACAGAGTTAAACCTTTCTTTTAATTCACCAGGTTGAAAATACTCTTTTTGTAGAATCTGTGAAGGGACATTTCAGAAAGAACCGAAGCCTCTAGAGAAAAACTGAAAATCCTGCAATAAAAACTAGAAAGAAGTTATCTTGAAATTGCTTTGTGATGTTTGCATTCAGTTCCCAGCATAAAACCTTTATGGGAAATTTCAGAGCTCACTGAGGCCTATAGTGAAAAATTTAATATCCCATGATAAAAACTAGAAAGAAGTATCTGTGAAAATGTTTTGTGATGTGTGCATTCGGTTCATAGTTGAACCTTTCTTTTGATTCAGCAGGTTGGAAACACTGTTTTTGTTGAAATCTATGGTGGGACATTTCAGAGTCCACTGAGGCCTATAGTGAAAAACTGAATATCCTGTGATAAAAACTAGAAAGAAGCCATCTGTGAAACTGCTTTGTGATGTGTGGATTTAACTGACAGTGTTAATGCTTTCTTTTGATTCAGCAGTTTGAAAACACACTTTTGTAGAAGTTTCAAAGGGACATTTTGGAGCCCACAGGCCTATAGGAAAAAAACCAAACATCTCGTGAGAAAATATAGGAAAAAACTATCTGTGAAACCGCTTTGTGATATGTGCATTCAGTTGACAGAGTTAAACATTTCTTTTGATTCAGCAGGTTGGAAAAACTCCTTTTGTAAAATTTGTGAAGGGACATTTCTGTGCCCACTTGGGGCTATAGTGAAAAACCAAATATCCTGCAATAAAAAGTAGAAAGAAGTTATCTGTGAAACTGCATTGTGATGTGTGGATTAAGCTCACAGAGTCAAACCTTTGTTTTGATTCAGCTGGTTGGAGATTCTCTTTTTGTAGAATCTGCAAGGAAACATTTCGGAGTGCACTTTGGGCTATATTAAAAAACAATATGTCAAAATGTAAATGAGAAAGAAGCTATCTGTAAAACTGCTTTGTGATATGTGGGTTCAGCTCATCGAGTTATACCTTTCTTTTGATTCTCCAAGTTGGAAACACACTTTTTGTAGAATATGCAAAGGGACATTTCAAAGCCCATTGAGGCCTATAGTGAAAAACTGAGTATTCCACAATAAAAACAACAAAGAAGCATCTGTGAAGCTGCTTTGTAATGTGTGTGCTTTTAGCCACAGAGTTAAACTTTTCTTTTGATTCAGCAGGTTAGAAACACTCTTGTAAAATTTGCAAAGGGACATTTCACAGCCCACTGAGGCCTATACTGCAAAACCGCATATCCCTCGATAAAAATCTAAAAAAGAAGCTCTCTGTGAAACTGCTTTGTGATGTGTGGATTCAACTCAGAGTTAAACCTTTCTTTTGATTCAGCAGGTTGAAAACACTCTTTTTGTGCAACTGTGAGGAGATATTTCAAAGCACACTGAGGCCTATAGTGAAAAACCAAATATCCTGTGATAAAACTACAAAGAATCTATCTATGAAACTGTTTTGTGATGTGTACATTCAGCTCACAGAGTTAAACCTTTCTTTTGATTCAGCAGGTTGGAAAACTTTCATGTAGAATCTGTGAAGGGACCTAGTGGAACCCCCTGAGGCCTATAGGGAAAAACTGAATATTCCATGTTAAAAACGATAATGAAGCTAACTGTAAAACCCCTTTATGATGTGTGGATTTAGCTCGCAGAGTTAAACCATTATTTTGATTCAGCACGTTGGAAACACTTCATTTGTAGAATATGTGAAAAAACATTTCAGTGCCCACTGGGGCCTACAGTGAAAAACCAATCATCCCGTGATAAAAACTAGATGTTACCTTTGAAACTGCTTTGTGATGTGTGAATTCACCTCACAGAATTTAACCTTTCTTTTGATTCAGCAGGTTGGAAACACTCTTTTTGCAGAATCTGCAAAAGGACATTTTGGAGCCCACTGAGGCCTGTGATGAAAAACCAAATATCCTGCGATAAAAACTGGAAAGAAACTATCTGTGAAACTGCTATGCGTTGTGTGGATTCAGCTCATAGAGTTAAATCTTTCTTCTGATTCAGCAGGTTGAAAACACTATTTTTGTGCAATCTGTGAGGAGACACTTAGCAGAAAAGGACATTTCACAGAAGAGGCAGGCAGAGGGGAGAAGCAGCAAGCTCTGAGTGCATGCTGGGCTATCGCAGGAGGCCTCTCCCTTCCCAGAAGGCCCCAGGGCACTCCTCAGGTGGTGGCTAGAGACCCCGTTTTAGGCCCTTTGGTCTCTCCCAGAGGATCCCCAGGCAACAGCAGGGCCACAGGCAGGCCTTTGCATGTGGGCAGAAACACGGGGGACGTTGAGGCAGGCAAAAGGGAGAATCAGCATTGCCTGAGCAGGTGCTGGGTTGTCACTGTCGGGCTTCTCCCTTCCCAGAATCTCCTGAGCTCCAGCCCAGGGTGACTGTTTCTCTCATGGAGGGCCCCCACATGTGGTGATGGGGCCACTGGAGGGCCTATGCAGGAGGGCAGAAACTTGGGGGGACATTGAGGCAGGCACAGAGAGGAAGTGACAGGGCCAGAGCAGGTGCTGGGTCATCCCAGGGAGGCTTCTCTTTCCCCAAAACACCTGAGAGCACCCCCAGGTGGAGACTAGAGCTTCATACCTTGGCCCTGGGTTCCTGTATCTCTCAAGGAGGGCCCCTATAGGTGGTCTCTGGACCACAGGGAAACCAGCATGGGCTTTCAGAAACTCAGGGGGAAGTTGAGGAAGGCAGAGGGGAGAAGCAGCAAGCCCTGATTGAGTGCTGTGTTGTCCCAGGGAGGGCTCTCCCTTCCCAGAAGCCCTCAGGGTGTCCCCCAGGTGGTGCTAGAGCCCCGGGCTTTGACCCAGGGTGCATTATATGTCAAAAAGGGCCCCCATGGGCAGCAGCAGGGCCACAGGTGGGTCTCAAAGGGCAGGCAGAAACTCAGGGGGACATTGGGGCAGGCAGAGGGGAGAAGGAATGAGGCCTGAGCAGGTGTGCAAAAACTCAGGGTGACGTTGAGGCAGGCAAGGGGAGAAGCAGCGAGGCGTGAGCCAGTGCTGGGTCCTCCTAGCGATGCCTCTCCCTTTTCAAAAGTCCCGGGACGCCCCCCAGGTGGGGGCTGGGGCTGCGCTCTGGCCCAGGGTTTCTGTATCTCTTATGGAGGGCCCCCACGGGCAACAGCAGGGTCGCAGGCTGGCCTGTGAGGACGGGCAGGTCCTTGGACTCTAGCCCAGGGTGCCTATGTTTCTCCCAGAGGGCCCCCACGGGTAGTGGCTGGGCCGCAGGTGGGCCTGTGCAGGTGGAAAGAAATTCAGAAGAATGTTGAGGCAGCAGAGAGGAGAAGCAGCGAGACGTGGACAGTGCTGGGTCATCCCAGAGATGTCTCTCCCTTCCCAGAATCCCCCGGGCTGCCCCCAAAGTGAGGGATAGAGGCCTGGGCTCTGGACCAGGGCTCCTGTGTCTCTCATAGAGGGCCCCTCTGGTCGGCGGTGGACCGCAGGTGGGTCTGTGAGGGTGGACAGAAACTAAGGGGAACTTTGATAAAGACAGAGGGGAGAAATGGTGATGCCTGAGTGTGTGCTGGGTCTTCTCAAGGAGGACTATTTCTTCCCAGAAACACCAGGAGCCTCCACCAGGTGGGGACCAGGGCCCTGTGCTCCTGCCCAGGGTGACTTTGTTTCTCATGGAGGGCCCCCATGGGCAGCAGCAGGGCTGCCAGAAAGCCAGTCAAGTGGGCAGGAACTCAGGGGGACATTGATTCAGCCAGAGGGGAAAAGTGGCATGACCTAAGCAGGTGTTGAGTTCTCCCAGGGATGCCTATTTCTTCCCAGAAGCACCCTGGGTGCCCCCAAGATTGGGATAGAGCCATGTGCTTCAGCCCAGGGTAACAATGTCTCTCACGGATGGCCTCCATGGGCAGTGGCAGGGATGCAGGCTGGCTTGTGTGGGTGGGTAGAAACTCAGGGGAACATTGAGATAGGCAGCGAAGAGAAGCAGTGAGGCCTGAATGCAGGCTGGATTGTCCCAGGGAGGCCTCTTCCTTCCCAGAAGTTCCTGAGGTGTCCTGTGGGTGGGGGCTAGAACCCTGAACTTTGGCCCAGGATGATTGTGTCTCTCTCAGAGGGCTCCCATGGGTAATGACAGGGCTGTACGTGGGCCTGTATGGGTGAGCAGAAGATCAGGGGGACATTAAGGCAGGCAGAGGGGAGAAGCAGTGAGACCTGGGTAGATGCTGGGAATTCCCAGGGAGGCCTCTTCCTTCCCAGAAGCCCTCAGGGTGCCCCACCTGTGGACACTGGAGCCCGAGACTCTGGCCCAGGGTGCCAGTGTCTCTCAAGGTGGGACCTCACTCACAGTGGCAGGGCCACAGGTGGACCAGTGTAGGTGGGTGGAAACTCAGGGGGACATTGAGGCAGGCAGAGGGGAGAAGTGTTGAGGCCTGAGTGGGTACTGGGTGGTCCCAGGGATGCCTCTCCCTTTCCAGAAGCCCCTGGGATACCCCCCAGGTTGGAGACAGAGCCCCGACCTTTGGCCCAGGGCACCTATGTCTCTCACAGTGGGCCCACATGGGTGGCAGCAGGACTGCAGGCAGGCCTGTGCTGGCAGGCAGAAAATCAGGAGTGCAGGCAGGCCTGTACTGGCGGCAGGACTGCAGGCAGGCAGAGGTGAGTGGATGCAGAGTCATCCCAGGGAGGCCTCTCCATTTGCAGAAGCCTCCGGGGCACCACCCATGTAGTGGCTAGAGCCCCAGACTGTGGCCTAGGTTGTGTCTCTCAAGGGGGCCCACACAGGCAGTGTGGGGGCCACAGTCTGGCCTGTGCCGGCAGGCAGAAACTCAGGGGGACATTAAGTCAGGCAGAAGGGAGAAGTGGTGAGGCCTGAGCAGATGCTAGGTTGCCGAGACCAGCTCAGTCATGGAGACCCTAACCCAGTGGCGCTGGAGGAATTAAAGACACACACACAGAAATATATGTATGGAGTGGAAAATCAGGGACCTGACAGCTTCAGAGCTGAGAGCCACGAACAGATTTACCCATGTATTTATTGACAGCAAGCCAGTTTCTGTAGATTATGGATTAACTAAAAGTATTCCTTATGGGACACAAAGGAATAGACTGAAACAAAGGGATGGGTTCTGCTGCAGCAGAAACATGTCCTTAAGGCACAGAATGCTCATGGTGTTGTTTGTGGCTTAGGAATGCGTTTAAGCAGTTTTCCGCCCTGGGTGAGCCAGGTGTTCCTTGCTCTCATTCCAATAAACCAACTACCTTCAGCATGGGCATCATGGCCATTACAAACATGTCAGAGTGCTGCAGAAATTTTGTTTATGACCAGTTTTGGGACAAGTTTATGGCCAGATTTAGGAGCCTGTTCCTAACATGTTCCCCCTTTTTATTTTAACAAGATGATAAAAGCAAAGGTGGCCTTATCATGGTGAGCTACTTCTCACAGGAATCGAGATCCACATCTGCAGACTATATAAAGACAAACAACACAGATTAAAAACACAATTGTCATTGAAATTACGGAGACTCCAAGTATTTTTATCCATTTTAATGGGTTGCTAGCTGCTAATTTGTCTGCAGTTCCTTCAAGCACTACAGTTCCTGGCATTAAAGTCAGGTGTGCCTGGGATGCTTTAAATATTTGTTCTTTTAATTTTACAATATCCAAAAACAAGTTTGTAGAGTGTTCTTCTAGATTCTTTTTTATTCTTTTCCAAATTTTGATCTCATTAAGAGCCATGAATAGTTTCCACAAATCCTTTTGTTTAGCTCCTGCAGTGGGCAATATTATTTGAGATTGAGGTGCCACTACACCACCATGTTTCTAGATAATAGGAACTCTTGCCATATTTCTTACCATTTCTACCATCTGATCATTTTGCTTAGAGAAACTGAATATAGTGTGGCATGGCATGCAGACTGAGAGGTGCAATTAAGATAAACATCCCCTTAGGACACCAATCAATGATTCCATAGGAATTGTTGTGCAGCATCTCTACGTGTTCTGCAATGCGATCTTCTTAAAGAAGTACATTCATTATTTCTGGCCAGGTGCAATTCTGTTTACAAATAGGTTTTTGAGGGCAGTATGCCTCAAATATAGGGGCAGATTTATTATGGTAAATACTGAGATCAGAAAGCATGTGTAACTTTGTCAGAGAGTGATGACATCCAGTCATTATTGCCAGCCAAGATTGATAAATATGCCCAAGGAGTATAATTGTTCTCTGTGTCAGCCCTTGTTGAAGGAATACTCATGAAAATGGTGATCACTGCTATCATAGCTATCATTAAATTACTCACTGTGACTGATTGTCCTGCTTTCCTCAGGTTTTCTTCCACCATCCATGACAGCTTTTTGATCTGTTCTAGGTAGTTGGCTGTGTTTGACAGGTGTTGCTCGTGACAGTTGGGGTCCTCCTCACCATCAGTCTCTACATGGCTGCAACTGAGGGGTCTTCAGGATCCTCCCAGAATCTCTTCCTCGGCATCTGGCTCATGATAAAGTTTCAGGTGTCTTGATGGTATCCAAATTGGCTGCTGGTTTTGGCCTGGAGAAACACAAGAATAACCTCTACCCCAAGTTATTATTTTACCTATATCCCAACTTTTTGTTATTGGATCTCTCCACCAAACCAGTTGTTCTGCTTCTGTCTTTGCAGCTTGTTTCTGTAGATGTTGTTCAGCTGTTGACAGCATCTGGCCTTTAGGCAGGCTCAAAAAATTTAAAGTCAACAATGCTAGATTCAATTGCATATGGGGTGTTGCAGAGTCTCTGTTTCCCCCCTTCTGCTTTTACAATTGTCGTTTCAGGGAGAGATTCATTCTTTCCACTATGGCTTGTCCTTGAGAATTATATGGGATAACAGTAATGTGTTTAATATTCCATATGGAGAAAAATGTAGCTAGAGCTTGGCTAGTAGAGCCTGGGTCATTAACTGTTTTAATAGAAGCTGGAATGCCCGTCACCACAAAACATGGCAAAAGGTGACATTTAACACAGGCAGAAGACTCTCCTGATTGGCATGCAGCCCAGACAAAGTGAGAAAAAGTGTCTTCATGTACATGTACATAAGCTTGTCTTCCAAATGAGGGAACATGTGTGACGTCCATTTGCCAAAGAGAATTAGGTTCCAATCCTTGAGGATTAACTCCTCCTGTAAAAGATGAGGAATGCACAATTTAGCAAGTTAGGCCTCCCTGGATAATAGCTTTAGCTTCTTTCCAGGTAATGCTGTATCTGCATTTCAGACCAGATGCATTAACATGGGTTAAATTGTGAAAGTGTCTAGCATTACATATTGCAGTAGCAACTAGGTGACCAGACATTTCATTCCCTTCAGTTAAAGGTCCTGGAAGATGTGTATGAGCCCTAACGTGAGTGATGTAAAAAGAGTGCATTCTACTCCTCACTGCTGTTTGCAATTGGGTAAACTCATCAGTTTTTCATCTGTATGAAATCGTAACTGAGCATTTTCAATGAATTGTGTGGAAATAACCATATATATAGAATCAGAAATCACATTAATAGGCATATCAAAAGCAGTCAATAACCCAATTACAGCTACAAGCTCTGCCTATTGAGCTGAAGTATAGGACATGTGAAAACTTTACCTTTCAAGCCAGAATAAGAAGCTTTACCATTGCTAGACCCACCTGTGAAGACATTTTCAACACCTTCAATTGGTTTAAATTTAGTTATTTTAGGGAGAATCCAAATAGTTAATTTCAAAAATTGAAACAGTTTAGCTTTAGGAAAATGATTATTGAGAATACCCACTAAGTCAGTTAAATGGGTTGGCCCAGTAAGACTACAAAAGCTTGCTGTATTTGTACCTTCATTAGAGGGACAATAATTTTTCCAGGATCATACCCATGTAATTTAACAATCCGAATTTTCCCATTTCCTATCATAGAAGTGATTTGATCCAAATAAGGAGTTAGAGTCTATGAATTAGTATGTGGAAGAAAAAGCCATTCTACTAAGTCCTGCTCTTGGACAATAACATCAGTAGGTGAACGGTGAGTTGGAAAAATTAGCAAATCTAGAGTCTTCTCTGAATCTGTTCTATTTATTTGAGCTTTATGGACTTCCTTCTCAATTAGCTGTAACTCTGTCTCCGCCTTCTTTGTTAATTGCCAATAGCTAGTTAGACTAGGATCTCCCCTGAGGATAGAAAATAGATTACTCATGGCATAGGTAGGAATGCCTAGTGCAGGTCATATCCGATTAGTGTCCCTAGTAATTTTTGAAAGTCATTTAATGTTTTCAATTGATCACTACGTAGGGTTACTTTTTGTGGCACAATGGTAGTGTCACTTAGTAAGGTTCCTAAGTAGGAGTAAGGACTAGTAATCTGAATTTTGTCAGGAGCTATAATTAAACCTGCATGAGAAATTGAATTTTGTAAGTGATCATAGAATTGGAGTATTATTTCTGGAGTGGCGACAGCACGAAGTATATCGTCCATATAATGAATAATGTAACACTGTGAAAAATTTTTACAAGTAGGTTCAATTGCTTGCCCTACATATATATGACAAATTGTTCAGCTGTTTAACATTCCCTGTGGCAACACTTTCAGTGAAAGCGCTTAGCAGGCTTCAGGTTGTTTACTGCAGGAATTGTAAAAACAAACCTTCACAGTCTTGCTCAGCTAAGGAGATAGTAAAGAAACAGTCTTTTAAATCTATGACTATTGAAGGCCAGTTTTTCAGAATCATAGCAGGACAAGGCAATCCTGGCTGTAATGTCCCCATAGGTTGAAAAACTGAATTAATGGCTTTTAAGTCATTTACAATTCTCCATTTACCTGATTTTTTTCTTAATTATGAAAACTGGAGAATTCCAAGGGACTATGTTGGAGCTATGTGTCCTTTTTCTAATTGTTCAGTAACTAAGTCCTCTAAAGCCTCCAATTGCTCTTTACTCAGTGGCCATTGTTCTATTCAAATAGGCTTTTCTGTTATTAACCATTTTAAAGGTATAGGTTCTGGAGGCTTAACAATGGCCACCATGAAAAATGATATCCTAAACCTTGGGGGGAAGTTTCTTTTTCTACTTGAAGTGGTTCTTTCAAACCTTGCAGTTTTTTTCCTAGTCCCGTATCAGGGACATACCCCATTTCGTGTACCATATGTTGACTTTGAGGGCTATAAAATTGTTCTGGAATTAGAACTTTTGCCCCCCATTGTTGCAATAAATTTCTTCCCCCAAAATTTATAGGTACAGAAGTTACAATTGGTTGAGTAGTCCCAGGTTGTCCATCGGGCCCTTCACAATGCAAAATATATCTGCGTTGATATACTTCAGGGGCTCTACCAACTCCAACTATATAAAATTGAGTGGGTTGAATTGGCCATGCAGATGGCCTGTGCTGTAGTAAAATGATTGATATGTCTGCTTCCGTATCTACCAAGCTTTTAAATTTTTTTCCCTGAATAGTAATTTCATAGGTAGGACGTTTATCAGTAATTTAATTCACCCAATAAGCTGCTTTGCCTTGTTTATTTGTGCTTCCAAATCCTCCTGTTCATTTAATTTCACTTTTCCCCATTTCCACATATCTGTAGTTGTGCTGTATGCTCTCCTGGCTCTACTTTCCAGGAAACAAAAGTAGATATAACAATTTGAATTTCCCCATTGTAATCTGAATCAATGACTCCTGTATGTACTTGCACTCCTTTTAAATTTAAACTAGATCTACCTAGAAGTAATCCTATCATCCCTGCTGTCAAGGGTCCACAGACACTTCTTGGTATTTTTTCTGGGGTTCCCCAGGCAGAAGGCTCACAGCTTTTGTGAAACATAAGTCTACTGAAACACTATTGGCTGTGGCAAGGGACAGGCATTGTACAGGGGTAAGAGAATGGCCTGAGCCAGAAATGCCCCGTTTGGAACCTAGCCCAGGACAAGCCCCTCATGGCATTTCCCGAAATTGGGTTCCCATCTTCATCAAACTTAGAGTGACACTGATTAACCCAATTTTTTCCTTTTTTTACATTTTGGACAGATTCCAGGCTCCGCAGTTTTTTGCTTTTTGTTTTTTCCCTCAACTGGTGGCCTGACTTGCTGATTTTTTTTTCTATATTCTTTTTTAGTATGACCATGCTTTCCACAGATAAAACAAGTTCCAGGAAATGGAGTGTTTTCTTTTACCCCCATTTCAGTCCTGTCATGACTTTCATCAACAAAATAGCCTTATGCAGATTATCTCTGATAATGACTCAGGCCTTGATATAATCAACTAAATGTACTTTCCCTCCAGTAGGTCGCAGAGCAGACTGGCACTCAGAATTAGCATTGTCAAAAGCTAATAACTGCAACACTATATCTTGAGCAGCCAAATCTGCAATAACCTTTTTAAGAGACTCCTGCAACCAAGCTGTAAAATCTGTGTATGTTTCTTTTGGTCCCTGTTTTACAACACTAGGAAGGGTATTGTTCTCCACCTGAACTGATTTTTTTTTTTTTCCCCAAGCTCTGACGCACACTCCTTCAAGCTATTCTAAGGCATCATCTTGCATGACCACTTGTGCATCTAAACTAGCCCAGCTACCAACCCCCAAAAGTTGTTGTGCAGTTATATTAATTTGAGGTTGGGCCTGGGTGTTGCAAGCAGCCTGAATGGAAGCTTCATCTGTCCAACATGTTTTAAATTGTAAGACTAAGTGAGAGTCAGACAAGCTCAAGTAAGAGTGTCCCAGTAAGTAGGAATCATCCGACTGAAAACAGCAACATTCTTCAACAGTCTCATTACAAAAGGAGAGCATGGTCCATATTGATTAATAGCTTGTTTAAATTATTTGAGTAATATAAAAGGAAAAGGCCCAAATGTAGCTCTAATATTTCCGTGTTGATCTGGGTGTTGTATCCAAATAGGGAACTGCCAAGCTTCTATAACACCCTCTCATCTAGCTTGTTGAATTTCTGCCTTAATAGAACTGACAGCAGTCACTTAAGGCAGTGCTCAGTCACTGGGGCAACTACTATTTGCCCAGTGTCCTCCAGAAAAGAAAGATCTGCAGGGCCAGACCACTCTTTTTCTTCAAAATAATAAGGGGGTGCAGAAGGGTAGGGACGAACCTCTCCCTTCTTTGTTGCTTTAGCTTTGGCTGGCAAACAAACCTGCTCTGTCACCTCTTCTGTTACTTTGTTATACTTTCCTTCCTCCTCATAATCAGTGTGAAAAAGTTCCAAGGTGGATTGAACCAGAGCCCACCCTTGTCCCATTGTGTGGCACCACTTAAAGGCATTCCTAAACCACAAACAATAGCATGAGCGTTCTGTGCCTTAAGGACATGTTTCTGCTGCAGATAACTAACCAGAGCCCATCCCTTTGTTTTGGCCCATCCCTTTGTTTCCTGTAAGGAATACTTTTAGTTAATCTATAATCTATAGAAACAATGCTTCTCACTGGCTTGCTGTCAGTAAATATGTGGGTAAATCTCTGTTCATGGCTCTCAGCTCTGAAAGCTGTCAGGCCCCTAATTACCCACTCCACACTATGTATTTCTGTGTGTGTCTTTAATTCCACCAGTGCTGCTGGGTTAGAGTCTCCATGACTGAGCTGGTCTCAGCAAGTGATACCCATATGTGGGGCTCAAACCTGGGTCGAAGTGTCACTGGAGTGATAGTTGGAGAATGTGGAACCAAGCTGGAAGACATCCGAGTACTCTTAAGCCATCCCCATGGTGAGTAAGAAGGTGAGGCTTGGAAGCATCAGGGACACACAGCCTTCCTGGGCTGGAGCACAGGGCTTTAGCCCTCAAATGGGGAACACCTGGGGGCATCTGGGAAGGGAGAGTCCTACTTGGGGGGACCCAGCACCTGCTCAAGCCTCATCACTTCTTCCCTCTGTCTGCCTCAATGTCTCCCTATGTTTCTGCCCACCTGCACGTGCCCACCTGATGCCCTGCCACCACCCGTGGAGGCCCTTCAAGAAAGACACAGGCACTTCGGACCAGAGTCTTGGGCTCTCGCCACGACAAGGGGACACTACAAGGGTTCCTGAAAAAGAAGAGACTTCCCTGTGAGGACGCAGCAGTTGCTCAGACCTTGCCGCTTCTGAGTTTCTACCCACCCTCACAAGACTGCCTGCGGCCCCGCCACTGCCCATGGAGGCCCTCCGGGAGAGACATAGGGGGAGCCCAGGGGCTTCTGGGAAGGGAGAGGCATCCCTAGGATGACCCAGTGTTGGGAACAGGCCCCCAAATCTGGCCATAAACTGGCTCCAAAACTAGCCAAAAACAAAATCTCTTCACCACTGTGAAATATTCGTGATGGCCATGACTCCCACGCTAAGGTTGTTGGTTTACCAGAATGAGGGCAAGGAACACCTGGCCCACCCAGGGTGGAAAACTGCTTAAAAGCATTCCTAAACCATCAAACTCAGAAGGACATTGATGCAGGCAGAGGGGAGAAGCTGCAAGGCCTGGAGGGAAGCTGGGTCATCCCAGGGAGTCCTCTCCCTTGCCAGAAGCCCCTGGGACGCCCCCCAGGTGAAGACTAGAGTCCCAGGCTCCAGTCCAGGGTACCTGTGTCTCTTGCAGAGGACAACAATGGGTGGTCAAAGGCGGGCCTGTGCGGGCAGTTAGAAACACAGGGGGATATTGAGTTAAGCAGAGGGGAGAAGACGGGAGAACTTAGCAGGTGCTGGCTCCTCCCAGATAGGCCTCTCCCTTCTTAGAAGCCACTTGGGCCCCTCCGGGATTGGGACTAGGGCCCTGGGCTCTGGCCCAGGGTGCCTGTGTCTCTCAGAGGGAGACAAAGGCACCCTGCTCCAAATCCTGTGGCATTACAGCCCACCCGACACAGCCCTGGGGTTTCTAGGATGGTAGAAGCTTCCTTGGGAGGCTTTCAAGCATTCTCTGTGGTCTCTACATTTCTTCCATCTGCCTGCCTCAACGTCCCCCTTAGTCCCTGCCATTCCACCAGGACACCCTGTGCTCCTGTTTTCGCTTGTGGGTGCCTTCCGTGAGAGAAATAGGCACCCTGCTCCAAAGCCTGGGGCTTTAGAGCCCACCCAAAACAGACGTGAGACATTCCGGGATTGGAGAGACGTTTTTGGGAGGCTACCAGCATTCCCTGCAGTCTCTCCACTTTTCCTACTGACTGCCTCAACATCCCCTTGATTCCCTGTGGCCCACCCAAGCCACCCTGCGGCCCAGTTTTTGTTTATGGGGGCCTTTCACAAGAGACAAGGCCACCCTGCAATAAACTTGGGGCTTTACAGCAAGTCTGGGACAGCCCTGGATGGGATGGGAGAGGCCTCCTTAGGAGGCTCCCAGCATTCCCCGTGATCTAGAGACTTCTTTCTTCTTCCTGCTTCAACATCCCCGTGAGTCCCTGCAGCCTGCCTATGCCACTCTGTGGCCTTATTTTCGCTTGTGGGTGCCTTCGGGGAGAGACACAGGAACCCTGCCCCAAACCCTGAGGCTTTGCAGCTTGCTGGGGACTGCTCTAGGAGCTTCTGGGAGGGGACAGGCCTCCTTGGAAGGTCCCCAGCATTCCCTGCGATCTCGCCGCTGTTTTTCTCCGTCTTCCTCAACGTCCCCCTGAGTCACTGCAGCCTGCCCACGTCACCCTGCGGCCCCCGTTTTCGCTTCTGCGAAACTTCCATGACACAGCCACCCTGCTCCAAAGTCTCATGCCTCACAGCCTGTCCAAGATAGCCCTATGGGCGTCTGAGATGGGAGAAGCCTCCTTGGAGTCTCCCAGCATTGCCTGCTTTCTTGCTGCTTCTCTCCACCTGCCTCAATGTCACGCTGAGTCCCTTCGGCCCTCCCCTGCCACTCTGCCTGTCCGTTTTTGCTTGTGGGAGACTTCCACAAGAGAACAGGCACCCTGCTCCAAAGCCTGGGGCTTTACAGCCAGCCTGGGACAGTTCTGGGGACTACTGGCATGGGAGACGCCTCTTTGGGAGCCTCCTAGAATTCTCTGTGGTCTCGCCACTTCTCCCCTCTGCCTGCCTCAATGTCCCCCTGAGTCCCTGCGCACAGCCCAAGCCATCCCGCGACCCAGTTTCTGCTTGTGGGGGACTTCTGCAAGAGACACACGCACCCTGCTCCAAAGCCTGGAGCTTTAGAACCCACCCGGGACAGCCCTGGGGGCTTACAGGATGGGAGAGGCCTCCTTGGGAGACTTCAAGCATTTCCTGCGATCTCGCTGCTTCTCCATGCTGCCTGACTCAACCTCCCCCTTAGTACCTGCGGCCCACCCAAACCACTGGGCTGCCTGGTATTCCCTTGTGGGGGCTTTGGCCAGAGGCACAGGCACCTTGCTCCAAAGCCTGGGGCTTTAAAATCCGCCACGGACAGCCCTGGGGGCTTCTGGCATGGGAGAGTCCTCCTAATGAGACTTTCAGCAATCACTGTGGTCTCATTGCTCCTCCTTTCTGCCTGCCTCAACATCCCCCTGAGTCCCTGCAGCTTGTCCACGCCACCCTGCAGCCCCATTGTTGCTTATGGGGCCTTCTGCAAGGGACACAGACACCTTTCCACAAAGCCTGGGGCTTTAAAGAAAGTCTAGGACAGCCCTGGGGGTTTCTGGGATGGGAGAGATCTCTTTGGGAGTGTACCAGCATTCCCAACGATCTCAACGCTTTTTTCCTCTGCCTGCCTCAATGTCCCCCTGAGTCTCTGCGGCCAGCTTACGCCATCCTGCGGTGCTGTTTTCACTTGTGGAGGCCTTCAGCGAGAGACAAAGGCACCCCACCCTGTTCCAAAGCCTGGGGCTTCACAGTCTGTAGGGGCAGCCCTGGGGGCTTCTGAAATGGGGCAGGCCTTCTAGGGAGGCTCCCAGCATTGCCTTCGATCGCGCTGCTTTTTCTCTCTATCTGCCTCAGTGACCCCCTGAGTCACTGAGGCCCGTCCATGCCACCCTGCAACCCCGTTTTCAATTATGGGGTCTTCCGCGGAAAACACAGGCACCCTTCACTAAAGCCTGGGGCTTTACTGCCCACACAGGAGAGCCCTGAGGACCTCTGGGATGGGAGAGGCCACCTTGGGATGCACCTAGCATTCCGTGCAGTCTCGCTGCTTCTCCCCTTTGCCTGCATCAACAGCTCCCTGAGTCTCTTCCAACAGCCCACACCACCCTGCGGCCTCGTTTTCACTTGAGGGGGCATTCTGCGAGAGACACAGGCACCACGCTTCAAAGCCTGGGGCTTTACAAAAGCACCCAGACAGACGTAGGTGCTATTGGAATGGGAGAGGCCTTCTTGGGAGGCTCCCAGCATTCCTTGCATTCTCGCCCCTTCTCCTCTCTGCCTGACTCAATGTCCTCCTGGGTCCCTGCAATCCGCATACACCACCCTGCAACCCCATTTATGCCTGTGGGTGCATTCTGCGAGAGACGCAGGCATACTACTCCAAAGCCTGGGACTTTACAGCCCGCCCAGGACAGCTCTGAGAGCTTCTGTGATGGGAGAGACCTCTTTAGGAGGCTCCCAGCATTCACTTCGGTCACACCAATTCTCCCCTCTCCCTGCCTCTATGTCCCACTGAATCCCTGCAACCTGCCCACACCACCTTACTGCCCCATTTTCGCTTGTAAGGGTCTTCTGCAAGAGACACAGGCACCCTGCTCCAAAGCCTGAGGCTGCACAGCCCATGCAGGACAGCCCTGGAGACTTCTGGGATTGGAGAGGCATCCTAGGGAGGCTCCCAGTATACCCTGCGTTCTCGCTGTTTTGCTCCTCTGCCTGCCTCAACATCTCCGAGTCCCTGCGGCCGCCAATGTCACCCTGCAGCCCCGTTTTTGCTTGTGGTGTCCTTCCTCTAGAGACACAGGCACCCTGCTCCAAAGTCTGGGGCTTTACAGCTTGTCGGGTACAGCCCTGGGGGCTTCTGGGATGGGAAAGATGGTCGTGGGAGACTACCAACATTTTTTGCGGACTCTTCGCTTCTCCTTTTTGTCCTCTTCATTGTCCTACTGAGTCCCTGCAGCCCACCCACGTCAATTTGCGGCCTCGTTTTAGCATGTGAGGGCCTTCTGAGAGAGACACTGGCACTCTGCTTCAAAATCGGGGGCTTGACAGCCCACCTGAGACCACCCTGGGGACTTCTGGGATGCGACAGGCCTCCTTGGGAGTCTTTCAGAAATCCCTGCCATCTCACCGTTCCTGCGTTCTGCAGGCCTTAATGTCACCCTGAGTCCCTGCGAGCCGCGCACACCACCCTGCGCCCCGGTTTCACTTGTGGGGTCTTTCGCAAGCCACACAGGCACCCTGCCACAAAGCCTGGGACTTTACGGCCCGCCCAAAACATCACTGGGAAGTTCTGGGATGGGACAGGCACTCTTGTGAGGCTCCCAGCATTCCCTGCGGTCTTGTTGTTTCTCCCCTCTGCCTGTCTGTATGCCCCCTTAAGTCCCTGCAGTCCATCCACTCCACCATGCCGACCCATTTTCGCTTGTGAAGGTTTTCTGCCAGAGTACACAGGCAACCTGCTGCACAACCTGGGGCTTTACAGCTAGCCCGAGACAGTCCTGGGGGCTTTTGGGATGTGAGAGGCCTTCTTGGGAGGCTCCCAGCGTTCCCTGTGGTCTTGCCTCTTCTCCCCTCATTCTGTCTCAACATCTCCCAGAGTTCCTGTAGGGAGCACATGAAACACTGGGGCCCCTTTTTCCGCTTCCTAGGACCTTCTGCAAAAAACACAGGCACTCTTCTCCAAAGCCTGGGGCTTTATAGCCCACCTGGGACAGCCTGAGGGCCTTCTGGGATGGGAAACACCTCTTTGAGAGGCTCCCAACATTCCCTGCGGTCTTGCCGCTACTACTCCCCTCTGCCTGCCTCAAGGTCCCTCTGAGTCCTTGCAGCCTGCCCATGTAAATTTGCGGTCCCGTTTTCGCTTGTGAGGGCCTTCTGAGAGAGATACTGGCATCCTGCTTCAAAGCCTGGTCTTTACAGCCCACGCAGTACATCGCAGGGTGTTCTGGAATGGGAGAGGACTCCTTGTGGGTCTCCCAGCATTCCCTGCAGTCTTGCTGTTTCTCCCCTCTGCCTGCTTCAACGTCCCCCTGAGTCCCTGTGGTGGGCCTATGCCACCCTGCAGTCCCGCTTTTGCTTGTGAGGGCCTTCTGAGAGAGACACAGGTACCCTGCTCCAAAGCCTGAGGTTTTACAGCCCTCCCAGGGCAGCCCTGGTAGCTTCTGTGATGGGAGAGGCCTTTTTGGAAACTCCTAGAATTCCCTGTGGTCTCATTGCTTATCCGCTCTGCCAGACTCAAGGACTCCCTGAATTTCTGAGGCCCACCCACATTACCCTGCGGCCCTGTTTTAACTTGTGGGGGTTTTCCGCCAGAGACACAGGCACCCTGCTCCAAAGGCTGGATCTCTAGAGCCCACCTGGGAAAAACATGGGGGTTTCTGAGATGGGAGAGGCGTTCTTGAGGGCTCCTAGCATTCCCCGTAATCTCACCGCTTCTCCCCTCTGCCTGCCTCAGTTTCCCCCTGATTCACTGTAACCTGCCCATGCCACCCTGTGGCCCCGATTTTGCTTGTGGGGACCTTCCACAAGAGACACTGACACACTGCTCCAAAGCCCTGGGCTTTACAACTCGTCCGGGACAGCCCTAGGAGCTTCTGGGATGGGAGAGACCTCCTTAAAAGGCTCTCAGCATTCCCTGCAGTCTCACTGCTTCACTCTTTCTGCCTCATCGTCCCCCTGAGTCCCTGCAGCCTGCCCACACCAACCTGCGGCCCCATTTTCACTTGTGGAAGACTTCTGCGAGAGACACAGGCACCCTGCTACAAAGCTGGGAGTTTTACACCTCACCCAGGACAGCACTGGGGGCTCCTGGGATGGAAGAGCCCTCTTGTGAGGCTCCCAGCATTGCCTGCAGTCTCCCCACTTCTCCCCTCTGCCTGACTCAATGTCTGCCTTAGTCTCTGAAGCCCCCACATGCCACACTGCTGCCCAGATTTTGCTTGTGGGGGTTTCTGACAGAGACACAGGCACCTTGCTCCAATGCCTGGAGCTTTACAGCCGGACTGGAACAGACCTGAGGGCTTCTGATACGGGAAAGGCCTTCTTACGAGGCTCCCAGCATTCCCTGAAGTCTCACCGCTTCTCCACTCTGCCTGTCTCAGTGTCCCCCTGAGTCCCTATGGTGTGCTCATGCCACTTTGTGTCCCCTTTTTATCTTGTGAGGGGGACTTCCACTATAGACACAGACACATTATTCCAAAGTCGGGTTTTACAATCCACCTAGGACAGGCCTTGGGTCTTCTGGGATAAGAGAGGCCTTCCTGAGACACTCTCAGGATTCCCTGCTATCTCACCGCTCTTTCTCTCTGCCTGCCTCAACATCCCCAAGAGTTGCTGCAGCCAGGTCACCCTTCCCTGAGGCCCTGTTTTTGCTTGTAGTTGCATTTTATAAGAGACACAAACAAACTGCTTCAAAGCCTGAAGGTCTACAATTCACCTGGGACAGTCTGGGGGTTTCTGCTATTGGAGAGGAGTCCTTGGGAGGCTCCCAGCATTCCCTGAGATCTTGCCGCTTATCTCCTCTGCGTGCCTGAACGTCCCTGTGAGTTTCTGTGACCCGCCCACATCACTCTACGGCCCCGTTTTCACTTGTGGGGGCCTTCCGTGAGAAACACAGGTACGCTGCTCCAAAGCCTGGGGTTTTACAGAGCACCCGAGCCAGCCGTGTTTCTGGGATGTGAGACACTTCCTTCCAAGGCTCCCGGCATTCCCTGCAGTCTCTCCGCTTCTCCCTTCTGCCTGCCACAACACCCCCCTGAGTCCCTACAGTCTGCCCACGCCACCCTGTCCCTCTGTTTTCTCTCTTGTGAGTGTTCCACGAGAGACACAGGCACCCTGCTCCAAAGCCTGTGGCTTTACAGCCCACCTGGAACAGCCTAGGAACTTCCGGGATGGAAGAGGCCTCCCTGGGAGGCTCCCAGAATTCCCTCTGGCCTCACCGCTACTTTCCTCTGCCTGCCTCAGCGTCCCCATGAGTCCCTGTCTCCCTTCCACGCCATATTGTGGCCCCATTTTTGTATGAGGGGGCCTTTGCCAGAGACATAGGCACCCTGCTCCAACGGTTGAGGCTTTATACCCATCCAGGACAGTCCTGAAGGCTTCTGGGTTGGGAGAAGCCTGCTTGGGAGACTCCCAGCATTCCCTGCATCTCACCTCTTCTCCCTTCTGCCTGTCTCAACATCCCACTGGGTTTCTACTGCCTTCCGCACAACACTGCAGCTCGGTTTTTGCTTGTGGGAGCCTTCCACGAGAGACACAAGCACCCTGCTTCAAAGCCTGGAAATTCTCTTCCTGCCCAGGACAGCACATGGGGCTTCCAGAATTGCAGAAGCTTCCATGGCAACTTCCCAGCATTCCCTGCTGTCTCACCGCTTCTTCCCTTGCCTGCGTCGACGTCCCCATGAGTCCCTGCTGCCCACCCACGCCAACCTGCCCTCTCATGTTTCCTTGTGAGAAAATTCCGTGAGAGACATAGGCACCCTGCTCCATAGCCTGGTGCCTCATAGCCCGCCAGGGACAACCGTGGGGACTTTTGGAATGGGAGAGACCTTTTAGGGAGGCTCCCAGCATTTCCTGCAGTCTCGATGCTTCTCCCCTCTGCCTGGATCAACCTCCCCATAAGATCCTGCATCCCTCCCATGCCAACCTGTGGCCCCATTTTCTCTACTGGGGGCCTTTCGCTAGAAACACTCACACCCTATCTCAAAACTTGAAGCTTTACAGCATACCTGGGACATTCCTGGGGGCTCCTGGGATGGAAGAGGCATCCTTGGGAGGCTCCCAGCATTCCCTGCAGTGTCGTCACTT